>NC_022034.1:23501269-23507491 GCF_000317375.1 Microtus ochrogaster | reverse complement strand
CTAGGGTTTTGCTTTGTTTTTCTTCCAATTAATGATTATTCTCTCTCTCTCTCTCTCTCTCTCTCTCTCTCTCTCTCTCTCTCTCTCCTTTCTTTCCCTTTTTCTTTTGCTGTGCTACTTGTCAAGCCAGGGTTCTATGAACGCCAAGCTTGTGTTCTACTATTCAATCATCCCCCAGCCCACAACCCACTTCAAACAGCCTAGTGGTTTCAGTTTGAAAGCCTCTGGGTGGAGCTCAGCTAGTGAAAGGCCCACGAATTCATTCATTAGCTAGAGGCAGGTAAAAAAAAAAATGCTGTGAAGCTGCTGCGTGTTGAGTTCCCTTGTGTGGTGGCACATGCCCATAATCCCAGGACTCGAGGTCTGATGTAGAAGGATAACAAAACATAACAAAACAGGAGCAAGACCTGAGAGTAAGACCTTGTCTTAAAAAAAAGAAAAGAAAAAACAGAAAAGAAGGAAAGAAAAAAAGAATGTTTTCACTATTATCTAAACCCCTGTGTTTCCAGCTCCCAGTTCCTCAAGCAGAAGACAGGCAAACTCTACAGCAACTGTTGGCAGGGAGTGTGCTATCACTGTCCTGATCCTGGGAAGGAGCTCAGGGGAACACAAGCCTGGAGCCTGCACCATACATTGAAACTTCTCTCAGAATTGCAGCGAGAGAGCTGTGGGTTTAGTTCCTTTATGACTGAAGGTAATGGATACGCTGCTAACCATTTCACGTCTTTATTTAGGGCCTGCATGGCTGCTATGAGACCTTGTTGTAAGGTTTCCCTGTTTTGGTTTTGGTTTTAACCAGTCTTTGCAAACACGTAGGCTAGGATCTGGGTGTGATGGCTCCCACTGTAAACCCAGCACATCAAAAGGCTGAAGACCAAAGCCGAAGCCAGGGGATTGCCTCACCCTTCTGGTCCAGAAAGCCGAGGGAAGGAAAGAGAAGAATAGGGGGAAAGGAAAAAGCAAGGAAGGAAAAGATGGGGAAAACAGGGACAGATAAGCTGCCGGGGAGAACTCAGGGAGTCTAACTTACATGGCCACCTCCCTCAAAGGGAGATAATGTCCTAACAATAAAAGCTCAGTGCTGCCTAGGTCCTTTATCAAACTGGATGACTTCCTAAGAGAACCAAACAGAGCCAGGAGTCCAAAACTGCTTTTGCCCATCCACAGGCCTCTCCGCCAGTCATGAGGCCTTGGGAAACACCTAGGTGTGTCCAGCCGGCCAGCTGACTGTAGCAACACTAATGACTCCCTCTTTTCATGCTACAAATATGCACCTCCTGGACCTGCCTTCCTGAGTCAGGGGTGTGCAATTTACATCTCAGAATCTGGATTGCAGAAAGCACTGGGCATGTCTGCTTCCAGCGGTCTGGTTCAGAAACCAAGTGTCTATTGTACAAGGATCTAACCTGACTTTGAGAGCACTTCTTTAAATTTAATTGGGGGCTGATTCTAGGGCAATTCATGGTCTGTCATGCCCTAAGCCCAGAATATCTGCATGGGAATTCATCATGCTGCTGCTCAGGAGCCCCTTTACCCTGCAGTCTGGAAATTCTTGATCTTGGTTTCCAGCAGGTATCCTTTTGTGAATATCAGGATGGGGAAGAGACAGGCACCTGATGCCTGCTCTCCGGGCAGTCTGTCCAGTCAAGTAGCATGGCAGGTCAACACACCCAGTGCAAGCCGAGGTTTCCCAGAGAAACCTCTTGGCTATAGCATTGATTGACAGACCTTGTGGTTACAGCATTGATTGACGAGCCAAGCAGTTCATACCGAAGCTTTCTGCTTATCTTTCTCCTGAAGTTTCCTGTGCAGGTGGACGTGTGGAGTCAGGAACGAGCTCAGTGTTCTAATAGCCAAGAGTCAACCACCCTCTATTTGGTTTGGGGAGATGACCTGATCTCCAAGGAGTTGATTTGGGAAACTTTGATTGAATTAAGAAGATCTGAACAGTTTATTGGGGAATGTCTTTGCTTCAAGCTCTTTCGGTCATTAGCACGCAGCAGAGTACTATAAATGAATGTCAGATATCCCAGGCTAACGTGATTCCAGAACAGTCTTTCCAAAACACTTTAATAGGACATTTTGGATTCTATTAGAAGCATTCTGCAGAATCAAAATTGGAAAAGGTCCTTCTAGAAAGAGAGGCTTTCTTCCTACTTTAAAATTGTATGAAAACATAAAAAAAAAGAAGCACAGGACCAAAGAGAGCTTGTCTCACACGTCTGTCAACCTGAGCACAGTCCCCAGAGTCCATGATGGAAAAAGAGAACCAGCTCCCCAGAGTTACCCTTTGACCTCCACCCATGTTTCGTGGTACTCCTGTGCTGCATCGCCACCCCCAACACTCTTAAAAATAAATAAAATCTAAAAAGCGATTCAGAGCCTAATGTGGGTGGTTCAAAACTGTAACCGCCAATGCTTGGAAACCTGAGTCAGGAGGAGTGCTGGAAGTTCAACGCTACCTAATAAATGTATGCCAGCCCAGACTATTTTCAAGACACTGTCTCAAAAAGAAAGCAACGCAACGTTTCACGCATCTATTGGAGGTAAAAGTTTGCACTGATGGCCCTGTAGTACTAACGAAGATTTTCCGTTGCCAGACTAAGCAGAAAGGTATTTATTATCTTGGTACTTCACATCTTTTTGAAGAACAAAGAACCTGTTTTGGATGTTAGCAAGGGGAACCGAGGAGAAAAGCTCTCAGGCCAGGAGCTGTTCTGCAAAAGCCCCCTGCTGCTGCTGCCCAGCCCTCAGCTCCCACGGCCCTTGGAGAGAGAAGTGAAACCTGTAAGGACAGACACTGCCCAGAGACACTACGTGCATGGGAAGGTGGTTTCCCTGCGTGTAGAGCACACCCACGTCACCCTACTTCACTTCACTTCTGCCTCTGAGCAGTCTGCCATGAGAGGCCAAATTCTAAACAGGTTCCCAACTTTCTTGCTTTGGGATATGTGGATCCCATGTTCAACCCTTCCTTGAGTGTGAGCTGAGCATGTGAACTTGATAGGACACAATCTCATGGGGACATCCTATTGCATCTCAATAAAGGATTTTACCAGTTAAATTAGGTTTCTAGTCAGTTGAGTGTAAATGAAATAAGAATGAGATTTTCTTAGGGAAGTCTGGCCTAATCAGGGGAGTACTCCAAAAAATACAGAGACACTATTTGATTGTGTGTGTGTGTTTACCAATCTCACTCTGAATTGATCCTTTTGCCATTCACTACTGAAGAATCAGATTATGAGTGTAACTCGACCTTGCTTCAATTGCTCAAGGTCTGAAACCTCCAAACCCATGAAACAAAGTAAACCTTCTTTCGTTATCATTCATCCCCCACATTTGTCATAGTAACAAGAAAACAGCACAAGCAGCCACAGGAAGCTACTGTCATGTGCCTAAAGCCCACGGTTCTCCCAAAACTCAAGCTTCAAGGCTTTGAGAGAACGACATTTCTAGTTTTCCGTGCTCTAAAGTCCAGTCTGCTGCCTGATGTGGTGATGCTCACCTTTAATCCCAGTGCTAGGGAGGCAGAGGCAGGCAGATTCCTGTGAGTTCAAAGTCAGCCTGGCCTACATAGTAAGTTCCATAGAAAGATCCTATTAAGTATCCCCTCCCCAACCCCCCAAAATAGAAAGTTCAGCCAAGGACCCCGGAAGTAGCTGCTTAGTTAGAACTGAGCTGATCCCTAGTATCAGTTATCCCTCCCTTAAAGGATTTTTCTTTTCCTCAAAACATCTTTTAGAGGCACACTGTGAGTTAGAAAAGTCTCTGCCTTATTTTGATTTGTTTCCTGGTTGGTTGTTTCAAGATGACAAAGGTCAGTCAGGCTTGTGAGTACTCAAGAAAAAGAATCGGTATTTCTGTCGGGAATCCCCTAGATGCATCAACTGCTTGGTTCACCCCATGCACTAATAGTTCCTGCTGAAAAGGAACTTCTCAGAGCTCTTCCACGAGTTCACTGCCTCTCCAAGCAGTGGTCGGTTTCCACAGCTTGATGGTTCGTGGAGAGATTTAAGGGCTTCTCGTTGCTTTTGAGACACCATCTTACTGTGTTGTTCTGGCTGGCTTAGAACTCACTGTGTAACACAGGGAGGCCTCACAGTCATGGCAATCCTCCTGCCCGAGGCCACTGAGTGCTGGGATTGCAGGTGGGCCCCACAGAACCAGCTTCTGTGACCTTATGCACACACTGCTGTGTGTTCTCTGCCTCCCACCAATGTTAACTATGCGATGACATTCGCAACCATTTTCTTACTGAAAATGAAGTAATTGGCTGACAAATCAGAGCTAGTAAAAGAAGGACTTTTTTGTAAATCTTCCAGAAGAAAAGCACTAAAATATTTGGTATTGTTTTCATCTGATAAATGCACTGGAACTTCTCCAGGCAGTGCAAGAGGATGGGAAACCAAAGGATCCCAGGCAACAACAGTTTTCTGTGAGGATAAAAGTACTAGTCCTTTTCCATCGGGTCCACGAGCCCACAAATAATGACCTGGAGAGGAGACTTATTATTAGGAAAACTTGGCCTTTAGCTTGGGCTTGTCCCCAACTAGCTCTTACAACTTAATTAGCTTACATCTATTAATCTACACTCTCCCACATGACTCAGTTACCTCTGCTCCATACTATATGTCCTATTTCTTCAGGGTCTTAGAAGAACATCTAGATTTCGTCTCCCTTCCTTTCTCTCCCTGGAAATCCCGCCTATCTTTTCTTGCCTAGCTATTGCTCATTCAGCTTTTTATTACCCCAGTCGCAGCTACACATCTTCACATAGTGTGCAAATACCCTACAACAGAGAAATTTGTGCTTTAATGCATACACACCATCCCCATAGCCAAATGCCCAGGATGCTATACCCTTTCCACTAACACACTTCTGTTTTCACAGCAGGTGTGTTCTAATGATCCCCAAAGCCTTACTAAGACCCCCAGACTCCTCTTCCTCTCATGATAGGAACATGGCTGGTAAGGAATGGTGAACACAGAGAATGGATTTACTCAACCGTGGTCTTCAGGAACCAAACAGAAAGCCTCACTTGCTGGACCTTTTGTCATCATTTCCCTCATCGGTGCGTCAAAGACCAGCGAGAGGTCAGGTGCTCTTTTCTTGGGACACTCAGCAACTTCTTACAAAACCATACTTTGTGGGTTTCCCAGGTGCCTGTCACTTCTTGAAGAGCCTGTAAAAACAGAATGGTTCCTTAACTACAGTCTTCACTGTGTGAAGATCCTTGTGAAAGAAGGAACTTGTCTCGAGACTCATGCAACTGGCCTACACTCAGATAACTTGATGCAGGGGTTAGAACCCAAGTTTCAGGCAGGGTTTTGGGCTGCTGCCTTTGTTGTTTGTGTCATTTGGAAGCCATGGTATCCATTGCACAAGTTCCCCCTGAGCTACAACCCCTGTTTTGTAAAGCTGGTTTCCTGTCCCCTTAGCAAATCCCTAAGGGAATGTACATAAAGAAATATCCATTCAGCAATACTTCGCTGGTCAGGCACACTCACATAGCCTTCCACACTCATGAAACGCACACGAGGCTACATTGGTGCCACCCAGCATCATAAGAATCAATCTGGGCTGCTCCTGCCTGCCTTGGCCGTCTCACTCTCTGACCCCCTATAATAGTCACGTGTGTGTGTGTGTGTGTGTGTGTGTGTGTGTGTGTGTGTGTGCGCGCGCGCGCGCGCGCGTGCGAGAGTGCATATGGAGGCCAGAGAATAACTTGGAAGACTGATTCTCAGGTATTAAAATGGCTTTATTTTATTTTCGTTCTGAGATAGGGTCTCTGACAGGCCTAAAACTAGCCAAGTAGGCTAGGCTGACTGACCAGAGAGCTCCAGGGATCCAATTATGCCAGCTTCCTCAGCACAGGGATTACAAGTATGCTACAATGGCCAGCTTTTTATTTTAGTGTGGACCCTGGGGATCCAAATCAGGCATATGTCAAGCAGGACAAGAACTTTACTGACTGCACCGTCTCTCTAGCCTCAAGAACACCTGTCTCTTATGTCTGTGCTTGCCTCTTGTGCTTCAGTTTTCGGTGAGGATAAACTTGCTCTCCAGTGCATACACACAATTCCCATAGCCAAATGCCCAGGATGCTATACACCATGCCTCAGTGTTCCAGTCTGGACTCGCCATAACTGCCTTTTTCTCTAAGTTGCATTTGTTCCCTGGAGACTCAGTCAGCCTTTGCCTAATCTGGACAAGATGGTTCTG
>NC_022034.1:23496349-23501169 GCF_000317375.1 Microtus ochrogaster | reverse complement strand
TTTATTTAACACATGGCTATGAGTGCTAGCATTAACATGTTTGAGGAACTGGGATTTTCCAAAAAGAATTTCCATATGCTAAATTTTTATTGGCTAGCAAACAAAAACATAGGTGAGCCTTAGGAGTGAGGCTTCCTACACAGCTTTGTTCAATACAGACAGAATGTAAGGATGAATTAAAAAGAATTCTTCCTGAGCCAGAGAAATGGCACAGGAGTTAAGAGCACTGGCTGTTATTCCAGAAGACCCAGGTTTAATTCCCAGGGTATCCAACACCATCATACAGATATACATGCAGGCAAAACACCAATATACACTAAAAAAATGAAGAAGAAAAAGGAGAAGAAAGAGAAGGAGAAGAAGAAGAAAGGGAAGGAGAAGGAGAAGAAGGAGGAGGAGGAGGAAGAGGAGGTGGAGGAGGAAAAGGGATTTTATTATTTTGTTGCTGGGAGTTAAGATGGAGAGCCAGGGAATATAACAATAATCTTTGAGAAACCCTTGGAAAGGCCCTAGAATTTAAGGTCACCTTATGCCAATCAAAGGACCTGCTACTGGGAGGAGAGACGTATTTTTAATTCACTGAAGTCTTTGAAGCAGGTCCTTCTTCCTCTGGGTCACCCCTAGAAAATCACCAAGTCCTGGGAGTGACAGGACCAGGTTGCTCCTGCTGTCTGATGTACATTCTTCCAGAGAGAGAGATCAGTTCACGGGACTCAGGGATACCAGAGTCCCGGTTGACGCATCTCAGAACTGCGATGTGACTCCTGAGACTCCTTCCAACCCAATCTTCCCTCTGCTCATTTCACAACCTTAAACCAATGCCAGCAGGCTGGCCATCCCTTCCCTGCTATGTTCTTTCTACTCTGTTCTCCATGGGGGTTCCTCTTCTACATGCCAAACCCCAGGTAGAACTCAACTGACAGAATGCTGGCCTCGCATTCAGTAGACGCAGCACCCCATGAACCAAGCAGGATGGTGCACACCTACAACTCAGAAGGTAGAAGCAGGAGGCGATGAAGTCCAAGGTTGTCCTTGGCTATATAAGGAGTTTGAGGGCAGCCTGGGATATATGAGAACCTGTCCCCAAACAAATAAATAAGCAAGTAAACAGACAAACAAACAACTGACATAAACTGATGGAGGCACTCTAAGATTTTGGTCTAAAGCCATGCACACTGTCAAATACCTATCATTTTGGTACTCAAGATCATGAGGAAGGAGACGTGCCACAAGTTATGGAGTCTGGCTAGCTGAGTGGCTGGCTGAGGCAGACAGGCCACACTAGGGGTGAGTCACTGGTGTCACAGTTTCCCTCTGCTTTCAGGACCATGTTCTGCTTCCATGTCAACCTCGACACTGTGACCAGCCTATTCGTTCCCCAGCCGACACACACCGAAGCATCGCAGCAGCCGTGGCATCTATGACAGAATTAAATCCCATGGAATCAGGAGCTATCTCTCCCTCAAGATGCCCTTGTCAAGTATTGTGTTTCAATCACAAGAAAAGTGACATAAATACATTTCACTCCCAACTCTCAGATCATCTAGTAAGCTATTTCAATTGTCTAAAGAAGATTCTAATATGTTGTACCCATCCCTAAATATTAAGAATTGCTTTATAGATTAAAAATATTGAGGCCATAAATTATATGAGCTGCATAAATTCATAAATTGACTTCACAGATAAAGTTTGTTCATCAGATATTATTATATGGATTTACCTTGATCGACTTGAAAAGATTTTGAGAAACAATCAATGTCATGATCAAAATACAATTTATTTCCCCCATTGATAAAAATAATGCTGCATTTGCTGTGGGATCATTGCCCTCTGTCTGTATCAGGAGATGGGGCATAGTTTCTATCTCCATGGGGCTTGAGCAAACAGAGCAATAAATAAATGACATCACCTGATGAAGTGGGTTTAGAGACGGGAAAGCAGCGTGATCCCAAAGAGCAGAGGAAGCAGAGCCACTGCTGTAGAAGGCCTCCTAAAACTGTGCTCACTGTGGTGAGCTCACCGGCTGCGGCAGAAGCAGAACCTGGAACTGGACGTAAGGCTGGAGCACCCACTAGCATGCTTGCCTTACTCACCGTTACCCACACCCTTGAACTTTTGCGTAACCATTTCCTTACACAATGCTATGGCCAAACACTTCTTGGAACTGTGCAGACACCTTCAGCATTGTATTCAAGGCCTTGTTCATTCAAATTCCTTCCTACTTTCTTAAGTATATGGAACTGCATGAATCAAGAAAGAAGGAACGCACGCTTGCTTCTTTTACCTTGGATGGAATTTTTCCTTCACCACCTCTTCTGTTTGTTTATGAGCACCTAACTCCCTGAATATGTTGTGCAAATAAAAATACAGAGGTGGAGGTGTGGCTCAGTGGTCAAGCCCTTATCTAGCATGGAAGGGTCCCTGGATCTCCCCTTAAGCAGAATCAAATTATGACTAAAACTTAAGAGCCAGGCATGGTGATGTCCACCTGTAGTCCTAGAATTAGGGAGAGGGGAGCTGGAGGACTAGGGGTTGAAGGTCATCATTAGTTATAAGGCCAGTTTGAGGTCAGCCTGAGCCATATTAGACCCTGTCCCCTAAAAATCCAAAAGGCTAAAATATCAAAAATATTCTATGCATAGAAATCTTATAATTAAAAAACAAACCCATTAATTAAAACTTCACACCAGATGGGTACCCTGGGTTGCTGTACTCACAACATGGAGTAATGAGTGGAAGGATTTTTGAGCTGAGTTCCTATGTTTGCAATTTGGTCACCCTCTACTTCCTTACTGCCTTCTTCCTGCTGGCTTAAGCACTGGCCTCGGTGAGCAGTGTGCCAACACAGTCTTTTGCTCAGAATACAAGAATCATGCCACCCACAGACTGGTGGCTGGGGGCCAGAGCCCTGCCAGCAATCCAAGCGGGAGCCAGGCTGAGGCTGGAGCAGGAATTTTTTCTCCTGGTTCTTTCCCTGGAGTCATTTGGTGTCCCCACCCCTGCAGCAGGGGGGTAAGAAAGAGAAAGGAGCTGCGAGCTGCGCTCAGCCTGAGCTTGTGTGACATAGATGACCATTACTGTCCCTGTCCATTTGTTCTCTCTGCTTCAAAGAGCCACGGTGAAAATCAGAACAAACCCAGAAAGGTTGAGGCTGCGGGACTGTTGGGAGGCAAAACAGGCAGTCTCGCACTTCTGTGGTCAGAGATCAAATAACAGGGTGTCCTAGAGAACAATTTGGCAGTAATTATCAGACTTCCAAATGCCCAGACCTGTGGCTTAGTGGCCTATCTTCTGGAAACTCAGCCTCAGGGTATAATTAAGAAAGTGCAGAAAGACTGAGTGATGGGATGTTTACCAAAGAGCCATTTGCAGCAGCGAAATATCAGAAATAACTAAAATGTTCAGTAATAGACTTACTTAACAGTGTGCTATATGGTTATTTTAAAATGTGATTATACTTAAAGACTATCGATATGGGAAGATGTATCAAACATAATTGTTAACCATAAAGAAACTGGTCAAGTTTTCAACATGGTGGTATACAAGTGTGCAGAGAAAGGCTCTGGAAGGTATGTTCATCAATGTATGCTGTATAGTAATTTTGATTTGCTTTATATCAATTTATATTCCTGTGTATATATTTCTATTGCAATGAGGAAAAATAACTCTATACTTAAGAAATTAGAGAAAGGGAGCTTGAGTGTGTAGCTCAGAGATAGAGCACTTGTCTAACATGCAAGAAGCTCTGAGGCTCTGGGACTATCCGGAGAACCCCTCCCAGCTACATACACTCACAAATATACAAATTTGACTGGAGGTTTCTCTCCTGCCTGCCAGTTCCCAAATAAACATTCAGAGGCTTATATTGATTATAAAAGTTTGGCCGATGGCTCAGGCTTATTATTAACTAGCTCTTACTTTTAAATTAATCCATTTCTATTATTTTTTATTTTACCACCAGGCTTGTGGCTTGTTACCTCACTTCTTACTTCTATGGCAGCTGCTGGCATTTCCCTGACTCCACCTTTGTTCCCCCTGTATTCAGTTTGGCTTTCCCACCTAGCTATATTCTGCCATGCCATAGGCCAAAGAAGCTTTATTCATCAACCAATAAAAGGAACACATATTCACGGCATACAAAATGACATCCCACATCACACAAAGCCATGTAATAATCATTTTACCAACATAGCTATCATATGCCTCTTATCAGTCTTACTCTTAGGGTAGACACAGAAGAGTTTATGAAATGGCCTACCCTTCTTCATGACAAAGATATGTTTGTCACCCTCGGTTTGTTACTAAAAGACTACACAATCTCCTTTTCCAGCAGTAAAACATTGCTCACTACTTAAAATGCTGGCATTAATTGCTATTTCATTAGGGTGAACATTTTTAGTGAACTTCAGTAAGTTGCCACTGAGGAAACAGATGTCACCCGTGTGCAGGTGATTATAAAGGGGGAGAGCTGATCCGTTTGATTTTGTGTAACAAATCTGCAAGTTTTTTACCCACAAAATAAGCCACCCTGTGTTCTAAAGCCATCGCCTCATTGGTGAATGGGAAGCTCCAGTTCCATGGCCGACTCCTTCAAAACCTTTCAGCAGAACCTCAGGCATGCATAGCCTGTCCACGCTCAATTCAGCTCCTCATGTTGGCAGATGCTCTGAGTGAAATTTAGCTTATGAACATCAAACTCTTGCAAGCCTCCTGAAAATAAAAAAAAGGGAGTCTTTAGACAAGAAAAAGAAGAAAGCTTAGATGATTCACTGAAGAGAATTCAGGGCTGTTTCTCAATACGATGCTACAAAATTCCTTTA
>NC_022034.1:23492125-23495287 GCF_000317375.1 Microtus ochrogaster | reverse complement strand
CACCAACCTACAAAGCCAGGCAGGCATGGCAGCCTCCCATAATCCAGCATCGGGGATGCAGGGGCAGAGAATCCTGGAGCATACTGGCTAGCTAGACTAGCAGTCACTCACCAGCCCTGGGTTCAACAAGAGGCCACCCCTCAATAAATAAAGTAGATAGCCACTGAGGAAGATACTGAAGTCCACCTTGAGCAAGTGCACATACACATCAACACATGTGTGCATATATATATATATATATATATATATATATATATATATATATATATATATATATATATATATATCTTGTTCATAATACGTATAACACATATATCTGAGTAAAAAAGCTTTATAAGATAACTATAGATAAAATAAAATATTTTCATTTTTTCTCCAACTTCCCACTTCAAATGATCGAGTACAAATCCTTTTTGCTAAAACAATTTGCAAGACTTTAGGAGTCTTAAATTAGAACTTTGATGGGCCATTTACTCTGAGACATTTTTCCCTCTGGACAGCCATTGTGTATGTGTGAGCCCTTCTCCCCCCACCCCCACCATTTAACTACAGATACACCTCAAGATATTTAAAACTTCTGTCCCAAAATTAAAATGCAAAAATTAATTTAAAGCAATTAAAGAGATGTAACAACAAACTTCAAAAGCTATTGTAAATAAAGGATAACTAACTCGTCTCTCCAGTGCAGATGAAATCTCTCATCAGAGGTGAAACACAGTATCTTAGAGAAAGCTTCAGGGAATTACCTTGTCCTGAAAGCAGAAACTTATCTAAATGTTTTGGGGAGCAAATCCAGCATCCATTTCTGTGGGTGCTCAACTGACCAGTTCGCTGAGAACAATGGCCTTCACTGAAATGAGTACTGGCCACAGGCTCAGCATCATCTGTTTCTAGACTGCCACTTCCAAAAGTGATGAGTGATTTCTTAGACTCTCTCCAAGAGGAATTTCATATCTATAATTTACAGTCTTGTTCTGGTTAATAAGATACACAATGAGGTAGGGGAGGCCAAAGGATTATATTCATTTTTTGTAGGCTTTTCTAGGAAAGGAAGAAGAGAGGAAGACAGGAAAAGAGGAAAGGAAGGAAGCCTGCACTTCTTTTTGCCATCCTTTCCAGTGGAAAGCCAGCAACCACCCTTGTGCCAAAATCCCCACAAAGCACCACACCTCACTTGCTCTGCAGCCCTTGCTCTTGCTTCGGGTGGTGCACTGCTCTCACTGGGGGATGCTGCACGGACTCTGTACGCAAGTGCCGTTTCACTTGCATATGTGGGCACTTCCTGAAGAAAACAGCAACTGTTGTACACAGACCGAGAGACCGAAAGATGAAAAGGCAGAGAGCATACAGTTGTGGGCTTTAAAATCAGAACTGACAATGTCCCCTCTAAAACTGAGCATGTCTCTCCCTATGCCAATGGGCTTTAGGTAAGAGCTTCTTTGAATAAGGTACAGAAAGGTTATCAAAGATTTGCATAAAGAACAACCTCTTGATAGGACAGCACTCAAGGACAACTCTGGTCAACTAGAATCCATTTTCCTAAGTTCAGAAGTGACATTTTGATTGCAGTGTAATTAGAATTATCTATAACATTAGCAAATTGTTTCAGGAAGACACTGACCAGAAACATCACATGATGGGAGACAGACAGGAGAGACCACAGAAAAATCAAAGAAAGTGGAATTTATCCAAACTGTTAATTTATAAATGAGAAAATTGAATCTAAGATAATTTAAGCGACATAGAAGTTCACGTAGAAAATTAGTGTCTACAGACCAGACTGGAGGGTTAATGAGAGGACTTCTGGTCATGCTGAAGGAGGGTTGCGGTGTTTGGGGCAAACAGAGAACACAAAGATCGTTTACATAGACAGTCAAATTGCTTATAGAGCATATGTATTATGCAAATGTATCTTAAAATTTACATTCCATAAAGCCAAAACACCAGGAAGGATAACATTGCTGTCTTAGGTTGGCTAGGATTGTTTGTACTACATGTGATGTGGGATTCCAATCTGTATATCATGGTTAATAAAGAAGCTGCTTGGGGTCTCTAGCAGGCAGAATAGAGCAAGGCAAGAATTCCAAGCACAGATAGAGGAGAAAATAGGCAGAGTCAGTGAGATGCTCTGTTGCTGCCAGAGGAGACAGATGCTCTGGAACCTTACAGGTAACCCATAAGCCTCACGGTAAAATGTGAAATTATAGGAATGAATTAATTTTAGATGTAAGAGTTATTCTATAAGAAGCTGAAGCTATTGACTAAACAGCATCGCAATTAATAGTTTTTGTGTGATTATTTTGGGTCTGGGTGGCCTGGAAACAAACAAGTAACCTCCACCAATATACATAGACAGACTGCCTCAGTAAAATAAGATGATTACCTGAAATAGAAAAACAATCAACAACAACAACAAACCCCAGATAATGTCTACATGCAAAGGAAGGTACAGTCAGACTATCCGAATACAGTCATTGCCTTCACTAGCCTCCATACTACTGCCATATATTATGTTGAAACTCATAGAAAAATCTGTGCTGCGTTTTTCTTTTTCTAATTTCACACACACACACACACACACACACACACACACACAAAAGAAGAAATTTAAACAGATGTTAAATCTAAATTTTATAATTTTCATGAGCAAAGAAAAAGAAATGGGCCTCAGAAGATACTTCAGTCTGTGAAGTACCTGCCGCCTGAGTTCATACACAAAAGCTGGATGTGGTCCTGCATAGCTATAGCTCTGATGCTCAGGGGGAGTTGGGGCAAACAGGTGGGTCTCCAGAGCTCACACAGCGACCAGGCTAGCCAATTAGGGAGCTCAAAACTTAATGTAGTGATAGATCAAGACAAGAAACACAGGAGAAGGAGGGAGAGGAGGATAGAAGAAATGATGGCTCAGGTCCTTTAACACATTGTCTAGAGGAAGGAGAATCTCAATTCCCCCTGAGTCTTCTCATCATGGCTTCCAGGAATGACTGCACTTCAAGACCTCTGTGACAAGAGTCGAAAAATCCCTCCTAATAAGATGTGTTTGAGCCGGGCGGTGGTGGCGCATGGCTTTAATCCCAGCACTCGGGAGGCAGAGGCAGGCGGATCTCTGGGAGTTCGAGACCAGCCTGGTCTACAAGAGCTAGTTCCAGGACAGGCTCCAAA
>NC_022034.1:23490020-23492025 GCF_000317375.1 Microtus ochrogaster | reverse complement strand
AAAAAAAAAAAAAAAGTTGTGTTTGAGTACAGCCTGGGCTACCTAGTGAGTTCAAGGCTACAGCAAACCTTGTCTCATTTTAAAAAGAAAATACGGAGATAAATACAGAGTTTGGAATGGAATTGGAGTAGGATGAAAAGACTTGAAGAAAAGTAAGATGTCAGTGGAGATTCTGGAAGGTTCTGAGGCAAAGCAACTTCTTATGTATGATCAGCTGCTCAAGAACAACCCTGACTGACTTGTTTTGAGACTTACTTAGGATATTACTTCTTAATGCCACTGCATAAAGTTTTGTGGCTCTCTCAGCCATCTCCCATCTTCTGAGGAAACGGATCATATCTCTATATCTTCCCAGTGAAAATAGTATTGTGGTATTTATCTTGATTCCTGTCAAAATTTCTTTTTTGCATTTCTTTACTAAAACATGGCAAATTGATGACAAGGAAAGAGACCTGTCCCACATGACTGATATTTGTTGTTGTTGTTGTTTTGGTTTTGGTTTTCTGAGACAGGGCTTCTCTATGCAGTTTTGGAGCCTGTCCTGAAATTCACTCTGTAGACCAGGCTGGCCTTGAACTCCCAGAGATCCACCTGCCTCTGCCTTCCAAGTGCTGGGATGAAAGGTGTGTGCCACTACTGCCTAGCCCATGTGACTGATATTTCCCCAGATTATCCATGAATTTGTGACAATCCTTTTGTCTCAGCCTCAGGATGGTTGGGATTTTAAGAGTAAACCACCCCTCTTGGCTTTATTTTGATTTCGTCAAATAATTCTTACTCTTACATTTCTTAATCACTGAAGCCATGTATTTATGCACTCATGTGTCATACTTTTAATGTTAATAAGCCTTCCTATGGAAAGATTTACCAATGCCAAGGGCCATGAGGCCTTCCCATGAAAAGATTTGCCACCTCCAATGTCAATCCCCAGGAATGATAAGGGCCAAAACTAACAAGAGAAACCCCCAGCTGCTATCAGTAATATGTCCCGGTAGAGTCTCTCAACTGTGTTACATCTCTGTACTGCCTACCAGAGTGAACACCTGAGAACACAAAGAGAAAGCCAGCTGGAATGTGCCAGGTCCTAGATTTTGAACAGAAAAACAGACTAGTACAAAGCAACCAACCTTCAAGTAAACATTAAGACCACAGAAGTCAGAGCTGTTTCTAACACCAAGAGCCATGTGTCTCCTGAGGAGCTATGTTCCTACTGACCATGGGAAACCTGAGCAAAAATCCCCTAGCACATTTTCCCCATCCCAGCAATACCTAGAGTCTTAGTCACTGTTCTGTTTGTGAAGACACCACAACAAAGACAACTTACAAAGGAAAGCATTTAGTTGAGAACTAACTTAGAGTTTCAGGGGGTTAGAGCATGACCAGCATGGCTGTGAGTACGTTAGTGGCAGGCAGGCAAGCATGGCTAGAGACAGAAGCTGAGAGCTTTGCATCTTGGTCCACAGGCAGGAGACAGATAGAAAGAGACCATGTCTGGCTTGGGCTTTGGAAACCTCAAAGTCTACCCTCAGTGTCACACATCCTCCAAAAGACCACACCCCCTAGTCCTTCCTAAACAGTTCCACCAACTGGGAACCAGTCATAGATAAGAAGTCATGGGGGCCATTCTCTTACGTTTTCCATCCATCACCTGTTTTCCATCCCTGCTTCTTTTAGGTTGCCTCACTCTGATGGGGAGTATGGAACAGAAGTACATTTTCAAATTGACATAATGACAAGAAGTGATGCTGGAGCCCCTCATCTCTGAATTATAATTCAAACGCATAGGATTGCTTTTTTTCAGCTTTGTTGTTGTTGTTGCTGTTGTTTTTCCTTTTGTTTTCATTTTTGGAGGCAGTGTCTTGTTATGCAATACCAGCTGTTCCTCTTTCTTCAGCCTCCTAGTGCTAGGATTGTAGCTCTGTGCTACCATAATCAGCTATGACGTTTCTTTTTGGAATTCTTCATATTCTCTAGAAATGGGTCCTGTGTAGAAATGTTTTTTTTT
>NC_022034.1:23480613-23489920 GCF_000317375.1 Microtus ochrogaster | reverse complement strand
GTTTTTCGAGACAGGGTTTCTCTGTGGCTTTGGAGCCTGTCCTGGAACTAGCTCTGTAGATCAGGCTGGTCTCGAACTCCCAGAGATCCACCTGCCTCTGCCTCCCAGGTGCTGGGATTAAAGGCGTGTGCCACCATTGCCTGGCCCTGTGTAGGAATGTGTGTGTGTAAGTGGGACAGCAGACAGGCATTTGCTCTTTAGTCAGGCACTAAGCATGACCAGACACTGAAGATGCAACAAAGCTTCCTCTAAAGTGATTTCAACAATGAGAACATCTAAAGCCAACAGGCAGACATAAGGTGTTAGGAAGAGGGTTAAACTCTGTTACCTGGGTCATATCTTCATTAAACTCTATCTAGGTCTAAAATAATTAAGATAAGTATATTTCAGTAGTCTGCTGTTTACAGATACCTGTATATTTTCTTTTCCTTTAAATATGAGTTTCAAGTTGATAATATCTATCAACTCATCTATGAATTTTTAAATTTTAGAGTCTTATTCACGGGAAATATATTCAGGGATCATTTAAAAATCATATAAATTATACAAAGTTCTAAAAATGAGAGAGTGTAATTTAATAGTAAGAGCCACTGTTCAGATTAAAAGAAAAATTTAAGAACATACGCCTCCTGTCAGGGATGACTGAGGGACAGCAAATATCCAAACAAATTTACATTGTAAACATAGGAATTACTGAGTGTGGAAGCAGTCCCTGCCAGCTGTGCCCTTCAGTCCCTTGGGCTGGTTTTTTTTCTTTTCAGAGTGCTATATACATAATACCATCCCTTCTGTGACCCCCCTTACAAGATTCTGGGATCCATTGACTTAGAAAATGAAACATTTAACAGTACTTTTTCAACATTACTGTAAAAATAAAAACTAAATAACATGACACAATTCGCCATCTGGCTTTAAAATATAGAAGGAATGTGGTGTTGTGGGAAAATATAGTCTGCCAGCCTGGAAGCCACAATTGATCAAACGGCATGCTCAGTGCCAGGTATGGAATACTTCCTCTCCAGCGGCTGGACAGAGGTGTTCCAGAAAACCCCAAAACAATACAGGCCATCACCATGTTCTCAAACTGGATGGGAAAACCCTATTTCTGAAGACAGCGTGCACATTGGTCACGGGACATAGAGAACTCAAGTTGTACTGCTCAGGAAGCTTCGTTCCTGCCCAATAATTTTCATAGTACTACAAGCTTCTATGCAGATGCCTGGGAGAACAACAGTGTTACCCATCTACACACCCCAAGGGAGGAACTATGGACAGCTGATATCTTCTGGAAGAAGGAAGCCAGTTTTCTTTAAGGGCGTGTGGCCCCTAGTAATTCAACCATGCTCCAGGGATGGCCTATCCAGGAGTGTGTGGGCTGGCAGGTTAGACCTAATGGGTTATTAAAAGAAAAGAGGTCATGGATTTCATGGGAGGGAGGGCAGAGAAATGAAATAGAAGCTCTGAAGAGTTAAAGGGAAAAGTGAGTGTGTGTGTATAGGGGGGTGAATATCACAGTACATTATATGAAATTCTCAAAAAATAAAATTACCTTTAAAAAGAAAAAGCATAGTTATATCAATACTCCCTTTAAAGAAAAAACACTGAGGTTTTACTTTTAGCCCATGAACTCTTCATCTGCACAAAAAGCTAGACAATAGATGCCACCATGTGTTTTATAGTAAAGCATGTTCACGTAGTTTTCTTCCCAATTTGTTAATTGCTTGTCCTTAAAACTACAATGACTTTGGTATCTGAAGCCTTTTTTAGGTTTATTTAAAATTTAACTATGTGTATGGGTGTGCACCTGTAGGTTGCTGCATGCATATGACTGCAGATGCCCAAGGAGGTCAGGTGAGGATGTTTGGTCCCCTGCAGTTGGGGGTGTGAGGCACCCCACATAGTTGTGCGGAACTGAACTTGGGTCCTTTGTAAGAGCAGCAAGCACTCTTAGGCACTGAGCTATCTCTCCAGCTCTGAAACTGTGTTCAAGAAAGCAAATGGGGGCCAGAAAGATGGCTCCATAATTAAGGGTGCTGGCTAATCCAGCCTAACAACCTGAGTTTGATCCCTGGTACCCACATGGTAGGAGAAAACGGACATAGAAAAGTTCTCCTCTGACCTCCATACAGTTATAATGGCACAGACATATCACACACACACACACACACACAATAAATAAATAAATAAATAAATAAATAAATAAATAAATAAATGAATAAATGTAATATATTTTTAAGAGAAAATGTAAGCAAGTATTTTTCTTAATAAATGAAAACTAAAATCTTGAGAGAATTTCACCTTTGGCATTGGCAATCATTTCAATACTACCTGCTAATAGACAATGAGTTTATTTTCTTCCCTGTTCTTACATTGCTTTTTACTGTTCATTTGTTTGTTAGAAATATCAATGAAATTAGCAAGAATAGTCCCAACTTTTATTGAATGTTGACTATGTACACGAGACTGACAAAATGTCCATTATTTCATTCTGTGGGTACCTTAGATAATCGCCACTGTACCGTGAGGAAAATAAGGACAGAGTGGATATTCCACTCACCCAGTATCACACACCTAGCAGTAGAACAAGATTAAATCCCAAGTGCACAAGCCTAGCATAGCAAACTCCTCATCCTTATCCAGGACCTCAAGGAGAGCTGTTGCTAACACCCATCTTTCCTAGAGGTAGCTCCTTCTGTTCTCTCAGTTGAGCAGGTGACAAAAATTAAGTTCTCCCTACAGTCATTTTCACCATGACATCTGACTTGTTCTAGCCAAAAAGTGCACCTAGCCGTAGCCATGGCACTGGACCAGTTTCCTTTCCTGCTTCCCATCTCCCTAGACCCTTGATGCAAAGCCTGCTAGGGAAACCAACACTACATCTGCACTCTTCTGAGGTATTTGAAACTGAAGTAGAATGAATGATTCATGGGAAAAGTGTCAGCAAATTGCATACTCTTTTTTTCTAGAGTTCCTGTTGCAAATCCTTATGGATGACAGAAACCCAATGAAATTGACATGGAGAGATGGCTGAATGGATGGAACTATTCTAGCACAAGGCAAGACAAAGAATGGGCATGTAGAGAGAACCCTACTGTCTTAGGGTTTCTGTTGCTGCAAACAAAAAGCATAAAAAAATACACCATGATCAAAAAGTTGTTGGGGAGAAAAGGGTTTATTGGTCTTATACTTCCACATTGCTATTCATTATTGAAGAAAGTCAGGACAGGAACTCAAACAGGGCAGGAACATGGAGGCGGGAGCTGATGCAGAAGCCATGGAGAAGGGCTGCTTACTGATTTGTTCCCCCATGGTTTGCTCAGCCCACCTTCTTATGAACCCAGGACCAACAGCCAAGGGATGGCATCAGTCACTGTGACCTAGGCTTTCCCCATTAATCACTAATTGAGAAAATGCCTTAAAGCTGGATCTCATGAAAACATTTACTCTATTGAGAAATCTTCCTCTCCAATGACTCTAGCTTGTGTCAAGTTGACACAAAACCAGCCAGTACACCTACTAAACAGAGTTTTCCCCATGAAAGCCAGGGGATCTTTTCATTAGATTTTTTTATATCTGTCTTTCAGAGCTTATATAAAAAAGATAATAATGAGCACATGACTATCCATTGTAAAGAACAATTCCCATTCTGTCCTGCTTGGGACATTCCTACCAACTCTGGACATGTTTTATCTTGAACATGTCACGGTTACCTTAGTGTGATGGGAATAGCAATTCACTTTCCCACACTGCTCAATAGTATCAGAGTACAGTTGATTTACTTCTCTGTCTGTCAGGGACTAATCTGAGCTACAAAGGGTTAAGTGCAAAGAAGTACCTAAGAAATTTGCCTTTCTTCTCTAGCAGCTTCAGAAATTAGGATGCCTCCTAAGGGTGCCCCAAATAATCCAGGAGCTTTGTTACTAAAGGAGCCAACTGCAAGAGTGGCTTACTCTACCAAGTGAAGGATTCCAAATTCCCTTCTCTCCTACTCTATCCAAGTCAAGTGAGAACGTCGTCTTCCCTGGATGTAGAGTCCTGCATGTCTGCAGAGCCAGGCACTGGGAGCAGTAAGAGGAGAGGTCTACCTGCACCACAGTGCCTGAGGCTCAGCTGGTGCCCACATTCTAAGTAAACAAGCAGGGTCCTGAGCTGCTGAGTGTCAGGAGGCAAGGCCATGGGTTAGAGTTTCCAGAGGTATTTATACCACTTTCTTTCTCTGCTGGGGAAAGTGTTGGGTTCTGCCTACATGTCACAGTGTATTCCAGTGACAGTTGTAAGACATCAACATCGTTTGGGTTTCGGTGGCTTTGAAGAGACAACATGACCACAGCAGCTCTTATAAAGGAAAATGTTTAATTTAATGGCGTATAGTGTTAGAGGTTTAGTTCGCTTTCCTCATGGCAGGGCATAGCAGCATGCAGGCAGACATAGTGCTGGAGAAGGAGCCGAAAGTGGAGAAGGATCTCAATCCCATAGGCAACAGGAAGTGAACTGAAACATCAGGCATGGTTTGAGCATATGTGAGGTCTCAAAGCCTGCCCCAAAAAGTGATGCACTTCCTCTACAAAGGCCACACCTACTTCAACAAGACCATACCTCTTAGTAATGCCACTCCCATTGGGAGCCATTTTCTTTCAAACCACCACAGATGAAAACTTCAAGCAACCATAGTAGTATTGATAGCACCTTGATACTGAGGTGTTCTGTTTCTCAATGCTGTTTGACTTTCTCCTTGAGGATGTGTCATGTCTACATCTTATTGCTATTAGTAAACAAAGTATAACTTGAGACCTAGAGACATAGCCTACCTGGTAAAGCTATCTGCCACCAACCCTGACAACTTAGCTGCCCCCCATACACAAAATTACATAGACAAAATGGCTTGATACTATTTATTAATCAGTTTATGTATTCTAGATACTCATAAAAACAGGTTACATATTGAATTGTGCTTAATCTTCATACTAATCTTACTATGTTAAGAACAATATTTTATCCTCATTTAACAAAAAAAAAATATGCCCAATGCCCAGAATGTGCTTAAAATATGAAAATATTAGTCAACTAAATTGACCAAAACAAGGAAGCCCTACTTAAGGTCCTGTTTAAATTATAATAAGGGACAGAAAGTATGAGGTCTGTCCACAAGGCCTGTTTAGCATGCCTGTATCTTGCCTTTATTATGTTATCACAATTCTTAAGCTGGATCATCACAATAGCATTGTTTTTCAGGAAGAGCAGTTCCAGTTTTAACAGCTGATTACTGGGTAGCCACTATCTTCAACAGCTGATTACTGGGTACCCACTATCTTCAACAGCTCATTACTGGGTACCCACTATCTTCAACAGCTCATTACTGGGTAGCCACTATCCTCAACAGCAGTTTATGGAGGGAGCACCCACTGTCTTCAGTGTGTTAGCACCAAGATAGCTTACAAAGTTAAAGAATCACTTTCTCCCCTTCTACTTCCCACCTCCAGGGAAAAAGAGCCCATACTGGACAGAACTAGAACAACTGTAAGCCTGTGACATTGGTCCTTGGGCTCTTTCACACCTGTCAAGCAAGGCCGCAGGGTTTCTTGAACGTCAACAAAAGGGGAAGGATTACCATCTTTTCCTAAATTACATTTTTAAATTGAACTCATGGACAGGATTTTCTCCCATCTCCTCTTTTCCTCAATCTTCTGCACCTGTTTCCGCATGTCTAGTGACAAGCTCCAACAGATGACAGCGTGAATTAGCGTGTCGCATATTAACATTAACAACAAAATGGAGGAACAGCCGAGCCTGTGAACTTGGTAGCTGGAGTTATTTTTGTGGTGCTGGGTGTTCGCAGTTGTGATTTCACAGTATGGATATATATATATATATATATATATATAATTTAAGTAAGCACGCTTTCTGTGCTCAAGAGCCAGCCTAGTCCTTGTAGTGAAATATAATCTATCAGCATTCCATGGTGTTTGCCAATGGCATCCGCAGCCTCCACTCACAACACAGTTGGGGATTCCTGGACTGCATCTCCCTTACTTGGGCCCCACACATTCCCACCCTCGAAAGTGCACCCAGAAGAATTTTCCTGTGTCAGTCTGAAGTCTGCATCTTTCCAGTAGCATTGAGGGTTGGGGGGGGGCTAATAATCATACTGAATGTCTAACAAGCTTCGTCGAATTTAAAGTAATCCCAGAGTTTGTCAGTGACCTAGGCTTTGAACTTGTCTCCTCTCTTATCAAAAGCATCCACAGATGGTGGCTGTCAGCCAAGTGAGAACACAGTCGACTTGCAAGCTCTACTTTAATCTTAACACCAACCGTAAACTGTTAAAGCAAAGACCACCCTCTTTAAAAACTTAGCTCTTACCCTAGTGAGAACATAATTGCACACTATAAGATGTTTTAAGTCTAATGATCACCTAATGATTAGTGTTTCTAAATATAAATTTATTCTCATGAAGTAAACCCAACAGACTCAAAGGCAAGTTTTAAACCAAAAAATATTCTTGTCTGCTGAGCAATTGGGTAAAACACCCAATAAAATGAAGTAAAACTGCCTGGCGGTGGTGGCACATGCCTTTAATCCCAGAACTTGAGAGGCAGAGGCAGGCAGATCTCTGTGAGTTTGAGGTCAAGCCTGGTCTACAAGAACTAGTTACAAGACAAGCTCCAAAGCTACAGAGAAACCCTGCCTTGAAATAAACAAAAACAAAAACAAAGAAACAGATAAAACTGCAGGTGGATTTCTAGTAACTCAAACACTAATTGCCAGGCATCCTCTGAGCTAAACCATCTGTAACCCAGGTCTTTCTGTCTGGCGCTATCTGACTAATAAAAGTAGGCAACTGTATCTTTACTCTCAGAGCAAACCCTCAACCCAAATATTATGTCAGCCAAAACAGATAGTACTTAAGTAACAAGAGTCCCCTGGTTTCTCAAACATTCTGTTTAACTGAGAGTCCCCTGGCTCCTTAACATTCTATTTAACTGAGGTATTGCTAAGAGGAAGCGCTTTTACTCAGAGACAAACAACAAGACCATTATATATCTGGCAAAAGATCTACAGGGAAATTCCTTTCAAATGGCAGTTTCCCTGCTGAATTTCAAATGTAATTTGTCTTACAGGAGTATGACATTCAAACTGGATAGAAATCTGTTCTATGAAACACACCCAGCTGGTTTGTTTTTGTGTCTAGGGACCCTTCACTCCTCCAATGGTAGGTACACTTGCCTTCAAAGAGCAGAACACATTCTGGAAAGTTTTACCTCAATAATTTTTTTCTTTTAGAAGGAGCTGAGATATGTCGTTTTCTCTCTGCGTTTTGGTTTGGACAGTGCCTCAGCTTAAGCAGCCTGTCCACAGAGCACTAGCACAGGAAGAAGAAGGTGGTTGGGGCATCTGAACTTCTGTCCATGCCTCCCCAGCTTCCAGCTTCCGTCCACAAGCATCAATGACCTGGGAAGACTGAGCGCTGCCGGCTTCGGGAGGCACAGATTGTGTTTGTTGATAAGTAGAGACACTGTTGCTTATCAACTGAGCCTTCTTTTGCAAGTGTAGAAACTTCCCGCATGATGCTCAAAAATCTGCATTGGAAATATCCCCAAAGAGCTTTTAGCAAGGATTCCCAGAATGCTCAGTTATCATCTATCCAGCTGTCCACTGTCACCTATCCAATGGCCCGCTCATAGTCGCTTTTTGACAGTGACGAGAAATGGCTCCTTGAAATTGTTCTCCACACACAACAAACAAAGAGATCTTGCAATCTGGTTGAAGACTACCAGATTCAGAAATGGAAGTCAGAACAAGGTCTGTCCTCCCGGTGATTTTCAAACTAGCTGAAATTAACCCACAGGAAGAGAGTTTGCTGAAACTGCTCTGGAGTATCTGCTTCATTGACACGGTCTGGAAGTTGGCATTTTGAGTGCCTGTCTGTATATGTGTCTAGTCACTGCTCTATTTCTGTGGTGAGACACTGTGACCATGGCAATGATTATAAGAGAAAGCCTTCAGTTGGGGCTTGCTCACAGTTTCAGAGGTTCAGTCTGTTATCATCATGATAGGGAGCATGGCAGCACACGGACAGATATGGTGTTGGAGAAGTACCTGACAGCTACATCCTAATCCATAGGCCAAGAGGAAAAAAGAGAGACTGGGTCTGGCATGGGCTTTTGAAACCTCACACTTCTTCCAACAAGGCCACACTTCCTAATCCTTCTAATCCTTTCAAATAGTGCTATCCTGGTGACTAAGCATTCAAATATATGAGCCTATAGGAGCAATTCATATTCAAACTACCACAGTGTATGTGTGCACACGCGTATGTGCATATGTGTACATGAGAGTGTGCATGCGCGCACACACATGCACGTGCATGAGTGCATGTATGTGCGTGTGTGTGTGCATGTGTGTGCGTGCATGTGTGTGTGTGTGTGACTATTGAACTTGTGGCTATACTACAAGATATATATGTGTGTGTGTGTGTGTGTGTGTGTGTGTGTGTTCCATACTAGAGGAACACTCTACCACTGAGCTACATTCCTCCTGTATTAGTTTCTTTTCTGTGTCTGCAATAAGACAACATGACCAAGGCAACTTACAAAAAAATTTTTAATTAGTCTACGGTTCCAGAGGGCTAGAGTCTATGATGGCAGAGAAGGGGCATGACAATAGGAAGCTGGTGCAGAAGCTGAGGGCTCTTATCTTGTTCCACAAGCAGGAGACAGGCAGCACACTGGAAATGGCATGAGTCTTTTGAACCTCAGAGCCTGTCCCCAGTGACACACACCTCATCCAGCGAGGCCACACTTCCTAATCTTTCCAAAACAGTTCTACCGACTTGATCAAGCAAATAGACCTGTGGGGACCACTCTAATTCAATCCACTATACCAGCACCAGCCACTCATGTTTCTAAAATGTCTCTGAGAAGCAGAAAGTCAGCTGCTTTCATGTATAGTAAGCTGACTTCAGTGTATCATCCCAGATACTCTCACATTCAGAAGCAGCCATAGAGAATGGATGGTTGTCAGTACAAGAAAGGGAAGAGAATGACAATTCCCACTCTTGCATGTAAGATGGAAGACTTAGTGGCCGTGGCGGAGCCAGGTTGCCTTGGAGGAGCAGGTTTGCCTTGGAACTCTAGAGTAATGGAAACAATCAGGCCAGAAAAAGAAGTTCTGGGAAGTTCTGAAGATTGCCAGAGAGAAGGAGGAGCTGATTTCCTAACCACAAGCAGCGAAGCATTCCCTAAATTTTATCAATTCGTGTCCATCACAGTCTGGCATTTTCAACACTCACACATAAATTCTAACTCCT
>NC_022034.1:23472225-23480050 GCF_000317375.1 Microtus ochrogaster | reverse complement strand
ATTTTGGTCATGTCTTAAGGCCCTTGCTTAGTAAATAATTTTAGGGACAATATATTAATAGAAAGGGGAAAGATCCATTTATAAAATGGCATTTGTCTAACAGATCTAAGCTCCAAAACAGGATTTTCCAGAGAGTCCTTTCTAATACTGGAAGGAAAGATTATCAATGCAAACACTATTATACATGTAGTATTTGGTTTAAGGATATGCACTACTACACATGCAAGCCAGTGTGGCACCAAAGACTCATTCAGTATTCCTCAGCTCTGAAGACTTTTGTCACCATTCAGAGCCATCTCATCATTTATAAAGTGAATCCTAAGTACATAAATTCTTCCACACTTCATTATTTTCAATTAATACAAGTCCTCTCTACTGATTTTCTTTTCTGTAGGTGATGCGGTGATGTAGGATTCTCCTCTGTATGCTGTGAATACCATTGGTTAATGCATAAAGCTACTTTGACCTATAGCAGGGCAGAGTTGAGTAAGGTGGGAATTCCAAGGAAATAGAGAAAGAAAGAAGGGAGAGTCAGGGAGATTCCATGTAGCCGCTGGAGGAGAAAGACGCCCGCGCACCAATACTGTTAAACCATGAGCTTTGTAGTAAAATATAAAATAATAGAAGTGGTTTAATTTAAGATATAAGAGTTAGCAAGAAATATGCATAGGCTATTGGCCAAGCGGTGTTGTAATTAATATAGTTTCTGTACGATTTCGGATCTGGGCAGCTGGGAAACAAACAAGCAGTCTGCCTACAAGGCAGGATCTCAAGAACTCAATGGTCCTCCTGCCTTAAAATCTGGAATGCTGGGCATGTGCCATCAAATACAGGTAGCGGTATTCTTTACTATTAAATTAGGTTAATCTAAACATAATCTTTATCATTTTAAACATGAAGTATAGTTCGACCTTAGAGTCCTCACTCTTCTGCTACTACCTGGTTCTACAGGCAAGCACAGCCATGCCCAGCTTCAAAGCAGCTCTTTTGCATTGTGTCAATAACTGTCTTGCTCAAAACCTCTTGCAGAGATCACTCACTGCCCACAGGGCTCTGGCCAAAGAAAGCTTATTCTTCTGCCTGACTCAGTCACTTACTCAATCATGCCCTCAATCATCATGTGAGCCCAGAACAACGGCCACATACAAGCTGCTCATTAGACAATTCGCTTTTTGTGTGGGGAGGAATAAGAGACTCCAGATGGAGCAGCACCTATTGTTTACCCAATAGCTCTTAACAAATGCTCTAACCAACATTGTCTGGAAGAAGACTGTTCATCTATCCACCTGGAATAAGAAAACAAGGTACCTGGTTCTTCATATTGCCAAAAGACAGCTTGGCAACAGAGTTCTCAACTCCAGAGGGAAGTAAGTCCCCACAGTGGAAACATTTCTCTAGCTATCACACACACACACACACCACCACCACCACCACCACCACCACTACCACCAGACACTTTTTCTTGCTCACACACATTCATATCTACACACATAAACTCATACCCAATGTCAAACAAAACTCAGACACACACACACACACACACACACACACACACACACACACATATATATATATATATCCCCCCATGTTGACTTCTAGAAATTAAGCGTCCATGCTTGTCTTCCTCTGCCCCTCATTTGTCTTTTCATCTAGGGGCTGCTTGTTCAGACAGTGGACTTAATTCCCAGCAATAGTGAGACAAGGCTGAATCTAGCTTGAGTCTCAACACAGCCTTAGACCCGGAAACATCACCACCAAACAACACTCAAGTTCTCAGAGCTAAAGTTCCTCTCACTTGGTGTACCCCCCCCCCTTAGAGAGCAGGCTTTGCAGACTCCACCCTGAGTGCCTCTTCCAGTTTTCATCTGGGGTCTGCCAAAGACTTACCCAAGGAGTGGAGGCCACACAGAATTAGCAGAGCTCAAGTGACTTGCACGAACACGGCCTTAGGAGCCAGGCAGTACTTGGGTGAGGATTAAATAACATCATGTGTTAAGTGTCAATGGCCAAGAGAGCAGAGAGGGAGAGGGTGCTAAGCCAGCGTTGGTTACTGAGCATCCCTTCATCTGGAGGCAGCTTCCTCACTCTCTCTTTGCCTCTTCTACTTCATCACTCTCATCACCTCTTTTGCTTTGCATTCTGTGATCTTGATAAATCTGCTCTCTTCCCCTTTGACCAAAATCAAATGCCTGAATAACAACTTAAAATATGCTTCCTTTCAAGATGTTAATGCATTCACTGATGTTAATCAGACTTCTTGCCCAGACACTGAATGTCATTTATCTGTGATGATGTGGTCTGTAGGCTCCAAAGTCAGGCCACTTCTACCCCGATTTCCCATTCTCCATTCAACTGCTGTGTGACTGGGACAAAAGACTTAGCACATGTATATTTAAAATTCATCTATAAAAATGTGAGCACTTTCCTGGAGCTGGGTATTTGCATACATAAGCCCTCAGATTCCATTTCTAGAACTCAAAACAAGATAAAACCCAAGATAGAGAGGGGGAGGGAAGGAGGGAGGAAGGGAGGGAGGGAGCGAGGAATCTCTTCATTGATTCCAGACTGTGTCAAGCTCTCAATCAAAATTAGCAATCACAAGCATCAAATAGGACTTGATTCAGCATCAGCTGAGGGAAATGCAGCTCACAGAGACTCTTGAAAGAAGAGGCTGTTTTTGGTCATGTAACTGAGAAGTCAAGAAAAGACTGTTTTCTGCCCTTTAATCAGGAAAAGTCTCTATTGTCAGGCAAGATAAACCAATGGCTTTCTCAGAAGTAGAGCCGTTTTGTTAGACTGCCTTAGTCTGTTTCTCAGTTGTACCAGCAAATGACCTTTAGCTAGTTACCTGGGATCAAATGATCATTCACATGAGCCATAGATGACCTTACAGAGCAGTGTCTGTAGGCCACACAGACCACCATGTCTAAGACACCAGATTGAGAACAACTGGGCCAGAACAAGGGAGACTCCACAACGAGTAGTCAGGATATAATTTACAGAAGAGAAAGGAATGTATGGGCAGCATAAACAACAGGTGTGCGCCCCTTCGACTTAGCAGGTGGGAAGGAAATAATGGGGGATACACAGGGCAACCCTAGGCTGCACACTCTACTGGACTGGCTCACGAAACCTTTAGAGCAAAGAGCACAGATAAGGGGAGGGGAGGCCAGAAGCACTGGCACCATGAAGTGTTTTGGAAAAAAAAAAAAAGCCAACTCCTTTGTTTGAAAAGAGGAAGTTGCTGCCATTCAAGTGCCCAGAAATAGAATATATTTATCTCAGAGTATCCACTGCTCTGTATATATTAAAGCTTATTATAGATTGAAAGACAGCAACAGCACACAAACATCAATATTGTGTGGAAAGGAAGATATGTAGTTTGATTTAAAATTATGTAACAATCTCATTTTCCAGTTCCTATGCATGCTGGCATCAAGTCTTCAGTCAGGGTAAGTAAATGCATTCACATTATCTGGGGACCCAGGCACACATTTTATTGCTATGTTGTTTTGTTTTCTTAGCACCTGCTGTGAAATGTTTGATTCCAAATGACTCAGGATCAATAAGATATGTATGATGGTGCTTGTCTGTAATCTTTGACATTGGGAGGTAGAAGCAGAAGGATGGCGAATTCAAGACCAGCCTCTGCTGTATAGCAAGTTCAAAGCCAGCCATGGTTTTATGTGACCCTGTCGCCAACAACAACAAAATAATCCCCTTCTTAGGTCACTCTCAGTTCTATACATCTGAAGAGCTTGCAGACGATGGTAAAACCAGGATGAGTTAATCTGTTTGCTACTTGACCTTTTGTCGTTTGGACAGTCACCAGTCCCCTGTTGGGCCTCGTGATTCATGGGTCTGAAATGTAAGTTGGAAATGTGAGCAATGGCATCACAGAAACCTGCATGATTACATAGGCTTTTATGATTGACCACCGGGAGAGAAATTATCTGCAGATGTTTTTTTGATGCTTGTCTCTGTAGTCCAGGCTGCCTTTAAATTTGTAGTTCTGCTCCTGCCTCAGCTTCTTAATGATTCGTTTTAGAATAAGGGCACTGAGGGAAAAATGGTTTCTTAAATGAGACTGTAGACGGATAAGAGAGATTTTATTGTATGGGGTGGCTGTACTTGCCTGCAATGCTAAAACCTTTGAGGCTGAAACAGGTAGAACAAGGATTAAAGACCTGCTTGAGCCACATCGTGAGTTTTAGGCCATCATGGCTATGTAAGAGGATCGTGTCTTTACAACGTGATACTGATTGGAAGATATTTTCCGTGCAATTAAGCCTGATCTCTCAATTCTCAATGTCACCGGTCAGTGATGCCCCTACAAATTGTCATAGGATAAGTCCACAATAAATTTCTGAGTAATCAGCTAGGCCATTCTCTCAACTCAAAAGTGTCTTCAATGATCACTAGTGGGTAAAGAGCAGGATCTGTCTTAGAGGACTCCAGATGTTCAAGGCTTGCCTGACTACAGAAAGAATCCAAGGCTACACTAGGTAATTTTACTTGACATTCCCTCCCAAAATAAAATGTCTAAACAATAAAAAGAGCACTGAGGTCATAGATTGAGGGCAGAGTGCTGGCCTAGCATGTGCAATAAGGCCCTGGGTTCAATCCTCAGCATACCACACACATACAAACAAAGTAAAAGGGCTTCTGTGGGCTGGGGTGTAGCCCAGTGATACAGTGCTTCCTTACTATGTCCAAGGCCCTGGATTGATCCCCAAACAAAGACGAAGATAAAAGACCTGTTAGATCATCTGTGGGTTCCTCGGGCATTCCATTCCAGTATTTAACAAACTTTTTTTTTCTTAGAAATGAAAATAATTTGTTGATGCTGGCTTGTAGTCCCAGTCACTCAGGAGGCTGAGGCAGGAAGGCTGACACTGCAGGGCCAGCCTGGGCTATAGAGTGAGTGTGTGATGAGTTTGACAACTTCAGGGTCTCTGATTGAAAATAAAGAGCGGCACAACAACTGCGTAACATGTGTGAAGCCCTAGGTTTGATGCCCAGCTGCCAAGTACAGGAAAGGAAGAAAAGTGAGAGGCAGAATGATTGGGGTAGGAGGTCAGGAGGATAGAAGAGTAATGGGGAAGGGGAGGGGAGAAAGAGGATTTTCTATTTATGAATCCATGTCTTTTATCTAAAAGTTTCTCGTTCAACTTTCGTATAAAAATTTCCAGGATTTTCTCAGTAGAAACAGAGACTTTATTCCCTACATATGTATGCACATCAAGATATATGGAGCTATAGTGACAACAGCTTTGACCATCCAATAATTCTTCACCAAATGCATTTTAATGGGGGTGGGCTCTTCTGTGCCAAGGTCAGAGGCAAGCTTTGGAAAAGTCATTTTCTTCCACTCCCCAGGTTTTGAAGCACAGTTTCTCTTTTTTCTTGCTGCTGACCTGGTATGGGAAGTCCTTCTGTATATCTGTATATATGCTGCTTTTATTGGTTAATGAATAAAGGAGCTACTTTGGCCCGTGATAGGACAGAATAGAGCTAGGTGAGAAAACTAAACTGAATGCTGGGAAAGTAGGTGGAGTCAGGCAGAAGCCATGTAGCCACCGCAGAAGACAGACACCTCCATTGGAGCCCACTGAAACTATGCTGGTAGGCCATGACCTCATGGAGATGCACAGATTAATGGAGATGGGTTAGTTTAGGATATAAGAGCTAGCTAGAAATATGCTTAACCTATTGACCAAACATTATTGCAAATAATATAGTTTCTGCGTGATTATTACTTATCTAGGTGGCCAGGAACAAAGAAACAGCCTTCACCAACACTGACCTGTACACTCTAGGCTAGCTGGCTCTTAAATAAGTCTGTGTCTACTTCCCATTTTACCATAGGAGTTCTGGGGTTACAGATGTGTACTGCTGTATCCAGCTTTCTACCTGGGTTCCAAGAATCAAAGCAGCAATCCCCGGTGTTCACTGAGCCATCTCCAAAGCTCCCTAAGAGTTCTTTTTATTCCCCTACTTTGTTGTTTTCCACTTTAAGTTTTAACCACACCCATTCAGTTTCTCAAGAAGTCCAAACTTCTGAAATGAAATGTTCCCAGCTACACCCTCCCACCTCTTTAGATGGAAGCTTTAGGTGGCAAGGGAGTAGCTTCCTGTGAAGGCTTTCCTTAGTGTTCTTTGTTCAGTCAATATTTACAAATGGTCTTCTCTGTTTTTCCTCTGCAGATAGAACAATAGACAGACAGTGAAACAGTGAGGGTGGTGAGATAGTGTGTACGTTTGAAACAGCTTCCTGAGATGTGATTCCAAACTTAATTTTAATGAAGTCCAATACAGTAGGATGGAAGGTGCCTTCTTGTAACTGCAGAAGCAAAGGCCTTTGAATTATCAGCAAATATCACACGGGTGACACAGCTAAGCCTACATTGTTGTTTGCATCCTGGACTTCTCAGCTGCTGATAGTAGAATCTGATAAACATTCACATGGATAATGGGAATTTTTCCTCCTATCATTCATGCATTGGCTTCCATTGAATCTATGCACTGTGCTAATTATTCAAGAGCAAAGATAAATTAAAAGAGACTGGAATCAAGGAATTAAATTTGGTTCAATTCATTGACATGTTGAAAGACATATTAATTCTCTCTTCCAGATTCTTTGGTTTTTTTTTTTTTGTGAGGGGGTGGAGAGAGAGACAGAAACAAAGGCAGAGCAAGAGACAGAGAAAACATTGCATTTGTGGAGGCCAGATGAAATTTGTGTTTTTGTCAATTGTTCTCCACTTTGTTGTTTTCAGACAGGATCTCTTATTGAATCTGAAACAAATCAGTTGGCTTGACTGGCTGATTATTGAGACCACCCAGAAATCCTCTTGTTCCCAATCCCAGTATTGGAATTATGTTCCAGTTCACCCCACACATCAGTCTTCCATCTTCCTCACTTCTATTTCTGGTACCTCCTCTTAAATTTGACTCTAGTGCATTCAGAGGTTTGTTTCCTTTTATTTTTAAGATTCATTTGTTTTTACTTTCTTTGTGTGTTTGCATGTGCTCCACATGCATACTTGGTACCCTCAGAAGCCATAAAAGGATGTCAGATACCCTGGAACTGGAACAATCATCTGGAAGCCAAGAGTCGAACCTGCATCTTTCGAAAGAGGAACAAGTGCTCTTAACTACAGAGTCATCTCTCCAGGTCCGAATATGGGATTATATAATTCTAAACAATTGACATAACATGCACGTATTAGTTTTGTGTTGCTGCTATAACAAGTAACCACAAACTTAAGTAACATAAGTGCATTATTTCATTTATAGAAATCAAAAGTGTGACAAGGACCACATTCCTCCTGGAGTTCTAAAGTACAGCTTATGTGCCTTTTCCAGCTTCTCTGAGTTGCCTACTGTTTTGCTCATGCTCCTTTCCTGCACATTTGAAGACAATGTTCTTCATCATTTGTTCCACTTCTCTCTAAACTCACCAGAAAAGGGTCTCTAGGGTTCAAAGATATCATGATTACTCTGGCCTGCCCACTTAGATAATCTGGACAAATCTCTTCATCTCAAAGTTTGACCTGTCATCACATTTTTAAAAAAGCTATACAACATACCAAATTCACACACAGGTACTGGGTTATGGCTTTGTCTGCCATGCCATCTGAATTTCAATTTCCACATCTGTGAGGTTTCAGGTTGCTTTCAGAATAGAACCCGGCAAATGGAGGGGGCCTAAAGCCTCGTCTTTTTATGCAGTGAGGACCACGATGCAGAGGATGGGTTCCATGATGCAGAGGATGGGTTCCATGATGCGGAGGATGGGTACCATGATGCAGAGGATGGGTTC
>NC_022034.1:23441102-23471904 GCF_000317375.1 Microtus ochrogaster | reverse complement strand
TGTGATGCAGAGGATGGGTTCCATGATGCAGAGGCTAGGTATATAGGAGATGTAGGTAAATGATTGTCAAATGGAAACGGAAGCTGCGTAGGAAATCCAACAATACTGAAATAAGGCTGAAATCACATCTAAGGATGAGCCACCCACCAGTCACTTAAAAATCAGAGCAAATTCTAAAGTCTAAAGGTGGATGTGGGATGCTTTCACTCAATAGGAGATGGTGGGGGAATCTTACCTTCCTTAGTTATCTTTCTGAAATTACAGCAAAAAAAATTAAACATATAAATGCAAATTAACATGGTATGGAAATGTATGTGATTCTGTTTTTAAGTTCAGGCCCTAGTTTAAGAAAGAGGCATTCTTAGATGGCGTGTGAGACAGGTAGACACGAGGGAAAAGAGAAAACAAGAGGAATAATGCTGGAACAGTTCACAGTGCCTGTGTAATTGGGTCTGATGGCTTGTGCCTGTTATTTCAGCTCAGAAGTCCAGCCTGGGAAAAGATGGCAAGATACTGTCTCAAAAAGGGACGAGCATCCATCCTCACTTCTCATCTCACAGAGAAGACAGTTCTGAGAAATCAGTGGCTTTTCCCATCGACAGTCACCTGAATACAGCCAAACACCTATAGGGGGACAACGAAAAGAAGAAATGGACAATTTTCAAATAATTTTTAAAAAATTTTAATAACATTCATTTTTATTTGGTATGGGTTAGTATTTTGCCTGAGGGTGTTAGATCCCCTGGAATTACAGACAGTCAAGTGTTAGGAATTGAACCCAGGTTCTCTGAAAAAGCAGCCAGTGTACTTAAATGTTGAGCCATCTCGCCAGCTCCAACTTTCTAAGAAAATAGCATATGATTTCTGTTCTGTTATTTTACCTTGTACTGAAGCATATTTGTTCAGTATATTTGGAGACTTATAAATTTCATTTGTGTCAATTTTCTCCCTGCTCATTAATTCTTATTTGGATCTCAGTTCAATGCCAAAATATTTCAAGAAATTTCCTATAGTTAATCTGTTCTTAATTTAAACCACTCACCACAATTTGTGTACTTAAAGGTTAGAAGAAGAGCTTCCATAGTGAAAGTTAAAGTCTCCAAAGAGGACTTTACCTTGACATGTAAGAGAAGTCCCTCAGTGGAGTGTTTATCTAATTATTCTTTATCAATAAAAAATCAGGAGTCAAATATCGGTATAAGAACCTGAAAGATCAGAGAAGCAGCAGAGCAACCTCCAGTGACCTCTTCTCTCTTCCACTCCTCCATCCAAAAGGACTGAGATCCTCTCTCTGCCTTCTGACTACTTCCTGTCTCCTATCAATCCTCAGTCCTCCAAAACCTCTATGGTTAATCGTGGTCAGCTAGCGGCTAACTCTACCCTCTGAGTCCAAGCAAGCTTTATTTTCAGAATACAGTCAAAATAACACACAATACTTAAGGACAAGGATTAAGGAGAAACCTGCTTACTATTTATCTGGCTAACCATTGTGTCAATTTCAGAATCAAGTTATATGCATTACCAAATATTAAAGCAAACTCTGGAGAAAGTATCATTTTATAATAGATTGAAGCCCTACAATTTTTCTTTCTGGACTTGTTATTTGGACGGTCTACAGAAATGTGTCCTCAAAACTAGTGGATAGCCATATCACATCTGTCAAACTGACACTGGGACTGACTAACGCTGCAGGAAAACTAACCTGACTGACTTCAAAACAGAATATTTATTTTGGTTTGCTTTTTCTCAGTGGTGTAGAGTTTGAACTTAGGTGAGTGTATGCAGAATGCCCATGTGCAATTTGTATGTTTAAACATCGGGTTGGTGTGTGTTGTTGCACAGGATTTGTATTGACACAGAGAGCAAGAAAGCAACGGTGTCTTACCTGGAAGATGCTGGTCCCTATTACCAGCTGACTCTTACCCAACTGCCACAGCCATGACAAATGGAGATCCAGACACATATTCTCTAGAATCTACTGAAGGTAGCATATAGAAGGAATCCTTGCAAATGGGGCATGATGACACACAACTGTAACCTCAGCACTTGAGAGGATCAGGAGTTCAAGGTCATGCCAATTACACAGCAAGTTGAGGCCAACCTGGGCTACGTAAGACACTGTCAGAGAGAGGTGTAAACTCTTAAAAGTCTAAGCTGAAGAGAACTCGTGCTGTTGACTAACCAAAATCATGTAGCCAAAATGGAATCCCTTTCTGACTAAAGAATCTGATCAACTGGGCTGCCTAAGGAGACCGAAAGTTTTCTTGACTTTATAGAAAAAATTACTCAGTAGTCTAAACTGACAAGTTTCTTTAAAAACCAAAAACAAAGCTTGCTAAAAGTTTTAAGAACTATTAATGGTGCCTAAAGAACCGTGTAATGATGGAAAATCTAGAGTGAAGAGACTTCTGTCTCTGAGCTGGCCCGTGTGCGGGAGCCCAGTGGAGTCATTTAGAACATCACTTCATGATTCAGTCAAGATTGGTCCCAGAAGCAACGCAGGTGAGAAAGCTTGTTGTTCCTCCATGCCAAATGGAGATAACTGAATAACAAAGCAAACCATGGAACAATCTGACTAGTTCAGTGACTGAAACATCTAGATCATTCCACCCAGGGAGCTGTCCAAGTGATGTCATAGTACCTGGCATCCAGCTGGCTTCAAACCCTCTGTCTAAACAAGAGGGCTGCAACTAACATTGACTCAGACAATGGGGCTGTGGCTTTTGATAAAGAAAAGCCAGGAACAAAGCAACCGTGAGTGCCATTGATGGTGTGCCAGTTAGAGACTCTTCATGTTTGAACTGACAAAGTCTAGATTTACAAAAGGCCTAGATGGCACAGTGTCACTGTTAGTCACAGATAACAAACAAATTAATATATTAATACATTTCTATTGGCTACACAATGATATTTTAATTTGTCAAATTAATAAATATAACTATCAAACACCTATTATGTTCTCACAGTGCTTACTCAGAGGATCTGTCTTACTTTTTTATTGCTGTGATAAGACACCATGATGACAACAGTTTATAAAGGAAAGTGTTTATTCAGGGCATCTAGCTTCAAAGGGTTATAGTCCATGGCCATCATGGTGGGAAGCATGGTAACAGGCAGGGATGCATGGTGCTGGAGCTGGGGCAGCAGCTGAGATCTGACAATCATTTCACAAGCCTGGGGCAGAGAGAGAGAGAGAGATCATACTGGGAATGGAAACCTCCAAGCCCACTCAGAGAGACACCTCCTCCAGCAGGGTCACACCTCCTAATCCTAGGCAGTTCCACTATCTGGTATCAAACATTTCAATAAAGAAACCTATGGGCAGGGGGAGCCTCTCGTTAAAGCCACCCCAGGGTCCTTGCTCAGAAAAATCCTAAACCATTCTCAAAAAAGGCATAGAAAATAGCCTAAGAATATTATAAGAAACTGTTCCAAAGAGAAAGCACACAGCAATAGTTCCGAGAAGGCTGCCAGGGTGATGTTGAAGGACTTACACAGACAGAAGTTCTAGGCGTGAGGGTAATAGGACAGTTTTGAGAGTCATACGGAGGGTAGGAGGCACACCTGAGTGTGATGATCAAACAAAGAAATACCGAGGGAGCAAGAAAATCGGTCCCCCAAATAGCCCACTTTTGAGCTGGAGCAGGCAGAGACAGGCTCAGCCAGCAAGTCTCTCTCCTCCATAGCTTCATCTTTCACAGCATACTGTGATGTCTGCCTTCGCAGGATCAACCTGCTCTCTGTCGAAGAGCCCCTGAGAACTAACATCTGGGCAGCAGGGACCAGGAAAGAATGAAAGTGAGCAAATGTAGTCGGGGTATTTCTCCTAACGGGAAGACTCTTATCAAATTTCATAGCTGTCATATGGGATGACTAAGTAGGAAAATGCTCTCCTGATTGAGAAATGCATGCCAACGTGTACAAAGATGAAAGGTTATGATATTCCAGATATTTCAATGAAACCATGTGTATGTAATCTGCTGTTAGCAATGATTGACAACTGACTAATAATACTTCATGTCTATAAAATCATATCGATAACAAGCTCGCTGAGAAAGAAATCAAGACGGAAATGATCCAATTCGCAATAGTTCAAAAGTGATCAAGAAATAAACGTAATTGAGGGGTAAAAGACCTCTACTACGAAAACATTGACACCATGTAGAAAGCAATTGAAGAAGACAGCAGAACGTGGAAACACCTCCTGTGCTCAGGGATAGGACGAATTAACAGTGAGAAAATGACTGTCTTACTGAAAGCGATCTCCAGATTCAATGCAATCCCATGAAAATCTCAATAACATTTGTCACAGAATGAAAATCCAATCCTAAAGTATATATGGAAGCTAAAAAGAAGTCAAATAGCCAAAAAACAATCCTTAGCCCCGCCCCCACCCATCAATGCTGGAGCGATCCATAATAGCCAACCTCAAATTCTATTACAGAGCCTTAGTAACAAAAGCCCAGGATGTAACTAGCACAGAAACAGACATGTAGAGGAGTGAAACAGAAGAGAGAGCCCAGGAATAAATCTGCACAGTTTTAGTTAGTCATCTAATTGTCCCAAACTCACCAAAACCATGAACTGGCAAACAAACAAAGCTTAACAAACAACGCTGGGGAAACTGATTTGCACAAGCGAAAAATAAACTAGAACTATGTGTCTTACCTTGCACAAAAATGAATTCAAAATGAATCAAAGAGGCCAGGCATGGTAGCACACTCCTTTAATTCCAGCACTGATGGAGGCAGAGCTAGGCAGATCTCTGTGAGGTTGAGGCTAGCCTGGTCTACACAGGAAATAATCCCAATAATTCATAAATATGGATGCATGAAATTAAGAAGCTTCTATACAACAAAAAGAGCAGTCATTAGACTGAAGAGACAGTCTATAAAAAGGGGGAAAATCTTTGTCAACTGTACATCAGACAGCGACAAATACCCAGGACGTATCTAGACTTTCAAAAATTAAAAAAATATCAAATAAATAAATAGGCTAATGAACTGAATAGATATTTTCATAGAAGAAATATGAATTGTCAATAAAGCACTTGAAAAAGGGTTCGTCATCCTTAGCTATCAAGGGAAACATGAAACTACTTTGAGTTTCCATTTTACCCCAATCAGATGGATATAATAAAACAATGCACTGGGCATAATGATAGGTGTCTTTAACTCCAGCACTCCAGAGGCAGAGGCAGGCATGTCTCTGTGAGTTCAAGGCCAGCGTGGTCCATAGAGTGAGTTTTAGGACAGCCAGATCTACAAAATAGAGAGGCTTTATCTCAAACCAAAAAACAACAAGAAAACTTTGAAAGACCGACCTCCTGCTTGAAGGAAGAAGCAACCCAGTAGATACACAGACATACCTCCACCTAGAAAATTGAATTATATGTAAAGCAGGTCTGTATCATCATGAAGAAAAGCTGTTACTAGATGACAACATAAGAATCCAATGTCACCAGGCAATTAGAACTCAAGAGGCAGGTGCACAAAGAGGAAAAATCATGGGCTTGATGTAGGCAAAAAATAAGCAGATACACTTGTTTATATTTTATACAATGAGAAATGTTTTATGTCTTCATTGAATTGCAGAAGCTGTCATTGTAGAAGTTGTAAGAAGAAAATGCAGAATATATTCTGTGTTGTAGGTGCCATTACTAAATTTTAAGCATGTACTGATGCTTTCCTATCATTAATTGAACTATTCTTAATTTCCCTAAAAGCTAGTCCTTAATACCCTTCCCTGTATGTAAGAAAAATGAAAATCAAAGGCACTAAATAAATTGCATGAAATAATATAGCCTATTGTAGGAGTTCAAATCAGGGTTTCAGTTGCTTTCAAGTCCAAGCTCATTCCTCTGTGTGCACTTGCCTCTCACGCTCTAAATGCCTGGTAGATGTGCTGAGTTACGTTGTCATCCAGTAACTGGCTTTCTACAAGGTTTAAAATGAAAAGGGCCTTTTCTGCAGAAGACCACATTTTAAAGAGAAATTGCCACTAAGACTGCAGAAGACACATTAAAAAGCAAAATTGAAGAATTGTGCTGGAGAAAGTTGTGAAGTTTTGCTTTTAAGTAATTAGGTAATAACTTACGATCAGTTTAGGGGTAGATAGACCATAGTTTCTTCTCAGCAGCTGAGTCTATAAGTATATTTGATCTAAAAATACTTACACAGCCTGACAATTGAACTCAGAAGAGTATAGCTCAGGATGGGAAAAAATGCAAAGGCTTCTGGGCAAACTTTTAATTCCAGCACTTAGTAGGTAGAGGCAGGTGGATCTCTGTGAGTCCAAGGCCAGCCTGGTCTATAAAGCAAATTCCAGCACAGCCAGGACTGTTACACAGAGAAAAAAAAAAAACGTGTTCTGAATGTTAGATATTTTTTTCCAGGGGGTCAAAAGGCAACTAAGTGTATGATTGTGATTGGAAAAATAGGGGACAGAAATCAGGTATTGTCAGTTTTCCCATTTTCATTTGTGTGTGAATTTTTAATATAAATGCAAGATACAAAGCATTAACACAAGCAAAATATTTCAATGAATACATTTCAATAGTTCAATTTTATAACAATTATAAATAAACCTGTTAAGATTTGCCAGCATTTGGAATTTAAAAAGATAAGTAAATTTCTTATTAATGACTAAAAAAAACAAAAAACAAAAAAAAAACAAAATTGAAGTTACAGATAATTATGAGCTGCCATGTGAATGTGTTCCCTGCACGCACATTGCATGCTTACACACACTCAGACATGCACACTCATGCACATGAGACTAAATAAATAAATATCTTTAAAAATAATACGGAGTTTGTTCTTTCATTTGGTCAACAAATATCGATCAAGGGGCCATTCTATGTCCATTCTTATGTAAATATACATAAATTAACATTATCACCATAACTTTCAAAAGCCAGAGTTCTTTCACAATGAGCTGAAGAAGGAGGTGATTTTTTTCACAATCAGGAGAGAAAAAGCCCAGCAACCAAAGGTGTGGCGTGGCAGCTGCTGGGGTATCTTTTTTGCTGGATTTTTGTTTTCAAGACAGGCTATCACTGTACAGGCCTGGCTTACCTGGAACTCGATATGTAGACCTGGCTGGACTTGAACTCACAGAGGTCCTCCTGCCTCTGACTCTTAAGGGTTAGGATTAATGGACTATTCCACCATGCCTGACTTCTCAGAGTACCTTAAGTGAAGATTAAGGAAGAAAGAGTGTAGGGTTACAAATGGCCACAGCAATGTGCAGTCACTGTAAACATCTGGGTACAGAGGGCTGCCTGGTCCTTGGCTAAACACTTTCACTTAGTTCCCTCCTCATTTCCTCTCCAACGCCATCCTGAGATATCACTAAGCAAACACATTTCTATATTCACTTTAGAATTTAGGGAACTGAGGCCCATGAGGCCCATGAGGCCCATGAGGCCCATGAGGCCCACCTGGCTTGGCTTTTCTTTGCTTAGTATGATAGTTATAAGAAAACAGCAGGACTCCCCGTCCCCAGTTCCCAGCAGCACCCGCAGTGACTGGAAGAACTTGGAGTTCACTTAAGAACTCGGCTTAGTATTCCAACAGGCCATGACATGGACTCTCCTGTCTTCTTCAAAGAAAACGCAGCTGGGCAAATGCAGCCAGGGGTTTATTCAGAGTACGTGATTTTTGTTTTCAGCTCTTTGTTCACCCTTAATAGATCCTAATTCCTGTTGTTGGAGGCTGTGTTTATCCTGGAGCACTTGCATGGAGTTTATTGTCCTCATGGTGGAACATCTGTGATCTCTTTGGGATTATTTGCTATTCCCAGTGTCATGCATGACTCTTTCTTTATGAATGCTTGCCTAGGTTTCCATGTCATTAGAGAAACTCGAAGACTCTCCATTCACTGGCATAGCTACAAAGAAAGGCGCAAAGCAATGTGATACAGGAGATTTATTTATTTCCTCCAGAAGCAGAGTGAGCTGCCAGCCTGGTTCATCGTCTTTGGGAACCCTCAGGGGGCAGTTGCTGCAAGCCTGGTAAAGTATAAGAATCAGTAAGGAAGATCTAAGTTCAACCTTGGTCCTGAGTAAGCTCACAGAAGAGCAAAGAAGCCTTTGTATGAATACAAACACCTAAGAAACAAACAAACAAACCTCTCCATCAACAGACTTGGCTGTGGGTCGGATATATACTTGCTCATTGGTAAATTGTAATCCCAACACTTAGGAGGCTGAATCAGGAGGAACATAAGCTTGAGGCTACGTTGTGAGTTCTAGCCAGAAAGCAACGAAGAATGAGGGGGGTGGGGCCAGAAACCATCTCTGGACTCAAGAAGGACAACAAAACCAGAAAATACAAGTTGAGCTTGCAAGGAAAGAGTTCAGATTTGATGCATTATCTCATACAGTCCAGTAATCACTGTGAAGGCTCAACATTCCATTCCATGGAGGTGAAAACTGGGTCAGCTTCTTAAGACCACAGGATGAGTAACCAAGACTCATAAACACAGATCTTCATACCCCAAGACTCAGACTCTCTACCATGGGGTTAAAGAAGCTCATAAGAATAATTTGGGACTGACGGTGTTTTCCTTTTTGTAAACATATCACTTTGAGGTGAAAGCAATATAGTTGGTTTGGGTGGCATTTCATGCCAGGAAGACAAGCAGCAGACTGGCCTTCAGCTCTCACATGTGCTAAGTTAGGGAGAACTGTTAAGGAAGTTGGGCACAGAGCAGCCTAAACAGCAATCTGGAGGAGAAAGGTTTATTAAGCATGTCTCCTGTTAGCATTCATATGGAAGGAATAAACCGAGAGCTGCAAGGCGGTGGCACACACTTTTAAACCCAGCACCTGGACAGAGCTCTGAGTTTGAGGCCAGTCTGGGTACAGAGTTGGGTTCCAAGACAACCAGGGCTACACAGAGAAAGTCTGTCTCAAAAAACTAAAACAAAAAAAGAATGAATGACAAGAGAATACACCAAGAGAACTTGGCTGAGATTTGATCATTAACTATTTTCATCTTCTTGTTTCTCTCACTTGAGACCATAAATTCCCAGCAAGTATTTTGGTGGGTACCTCTAGAAATATAAACAAGCAACATTTGTGCCTCAAGAATTAGATAACTTATCAATAATTGTTTCTTCATCTAGGTTTAGTAAACATATGACAAATGTAAAAGCAGTAAGATTTTTTGGGAGGGTTTTGATTTTTTGAGACAGGGTTTTTCTGTGTAACCTTGGCTGTCCTGGAACTCACTTTGTAGACCACTTTGTAGAACTCATAGAGATCTACCTGCCTCTGCCTCGGTAGTGCTGGGACTAAAGCCACGCACCACGCACCACCACCACCAGGCTCAGTAAGACATTTTTGTCTCTTGCTCAAAACCTACATATGTGCAGTAGGGCCTTTCTCTTGATTACCAATTTTCTGTTGTCCTTTTCCAGCTCGTACCTAGTTGAGTGGTAAAGTAATCAAGCTTCAAGACCTTCAAAAGTCCACAGTTTGTTGAGAGTTTAGATGGGCTCTCTAAAGTACAACGTGCAAAAGAAGGAGCCGTTGCCTGTGTGGGGGCAAAGAGAAAACATGTCCTAGGGGAACTAGGGCAACTAAACTTACCCAACATCGTGCTACCTAATCGGAGTCCTGCATTTATCCCCAGTACTCAGCTGTATTATCAACACACTTTCAGAATTATTTGATTTGAGGCTTACCAGCAACACAGCAGTTTCTATGGACAAATGGAGCCAGAGCAAAACAAACTGCATAATTTCTTTTCAATACCTTAACCAAACTTGAGGCCCCCAGTCCATCAGAAAGTAGGCACCAGTATTCTGAAGGAAGAGGTATGTACTAGGGCATCATATCCCCCAGTATCTCACATTTACCATCTCTCAGACTCAGATTAGAGCCAGTGATCCTATCAAAGACTGAAGCCAGAGCCCCCTCCCTTATCTACCCTCCAAGAATAAGTCTTCCCTTTGAGAACAGCAACTAGCGGATCCGATGCCTTTGAGTTGACATTCCAGCTCAGTAATTCACCTCAATTTCTGTATTGATCTCTACTCTGAACATTATACCTTTGATCCACCTGAGCCCTAGTCCTGGACCCAGTTCAGGCTCCTGGGATCCCAAAGACCTAAACATCTGGAAGAGAGTTTAGACATAAGTACACTGTCACCTACTTCCTTCCCAGCCTCAACTTCAAACACTACAATCAAAGATTTGTGGTAGAAAAGAGGCTGAGAGAGGAGTCTGAGGTAGGGTGGGGGGAATGAAACCAAAAGAGAATGAAATCTGAAATGCTGTCTGTAGTCTAACTGTAAAGGGTTCCTATGAGACTCACCATCAGAGGCGCTGAGGTCAGATCTCAACACCTGCCCACACAAGGGAAATTGTATACACTAGGGAAATTAGAAAACAAACAAAATGTTCAGACCTAATTACACAGTTGAGCTTCAGAAACATATGGCCTGCTAATAATGGGAGCCATTTATTTATTGCTTAATGTATACAGAGTTTGGGTGTGGCATACCTTAGATTTTAATTTCTTGAGGGGGTGTTAGATTGTTGTCTCATTTTCCAAATGGTAGAACTCAGCAAGAGAAGCTCCACCCTGGCAGTCTAGTAAGCACCCAAACTAGCAGTAGAACATGGGAATCCTAACTCCAAAAATCATGTTCTTAGCTACTGTGACATTTCCCCCCAACCTGTACTACAAAGCTAAAACATCTCAACCAAGATGTTTATCTGGGCTTTAACATAGCTAGCTACCTTCAGTACACTTGATACAAACACAAAGAATCATAGTCTTTTTTTAAATGTTGCCTAATTGATCCGCTCAGGGTGTTATCTTCGGAGTCAATGATTACAAGTCTTACATCATTTCTGATTAAGGCAGATCTCGCTTGCATTTACTCAATATTTATCCAGCAAACATTTGAGTAACAGGCCTCGTTTATGCTTGGCACTGAGAAACTGGTTGTGAAATTATCACAATCCATTGTTCCCAGGGAAGACACCAGCCAGCACAGAAGGCAGATGTGCAGAAGATACCTACACGAGCTCTCTAAAGTGAACTGTGCAAAAGAGGGAGCCGTTGGCTGTGTGGGGGCAAAGAGAAAACATGTCCTAGGGGAGTTGAGGAGGGGCTCACCAATCAGAGACAAGGAAAGAGAAGGAAGGGAAAAAGCGGTCTCCACTAAGCTCTCAAAAGGACCGAGGGTGTGGATGTGAGAAAATGGAAGGGTTTTTGTGGGCCTTCTCTCCCATTCTGTGGATTTTTAGTGTTTGTTTTCAAGCACAACAGCAAACATGGCTGTGGCCCCATGAGGCGAGGATTTCCAACTGCACTGTGTTCTTGGCTCCAAGTGTTGCTCCCATCTGTTTTATTTGTCTAGAGTACACAAAGGATGGAAAAGATATGGCGGGAACTTGCCCAGGTGAGTCCACTAAGTGTCCAAAGATGGCTTTCTCTAGTACGCTCCCTTTAAATAAAATCATAGAAAGGAAATTTGAAACAAAGATTTAATAAACAAAAAAAAAGAAAGAACAAAAGAAAAAGGTAATTTCTCAGCTAAGACAAAAAAGTAACTCAAGTAAAGCAAACATTTTTTATCTTAATCCATTTGGAGATTTATTCTGCTGTCAACTGTGGCTCTGTTTTCTTCTTTGTTTGTTTGTTTGTTTGTTTTCTGTTGCTTTTCTAGGAAAGTTCTTTTGAATGGTCCTACCTGGTCTGAAACTCACTATGTAGATCAGACTGGATCCGAACTTGTAGTTATCCCCCTACTTCTTCCTCCCAATTACTCTATTTCCTTAATGTTCTGTGCTTATGGTTATATTTTTCTAAATATAATTTCCACCAAGTTCTTATTTTTTTATCTCATTCAATTATCTGAGCAATTTTCACTGTTCTCTGATGTAAGAGGAGACTGCTCATTCATTTTCCGACTGCTCAGACCTGAATAAACCACAGAAACTATATTAATTACAACACTATTTGGCTAATGACTCAGGCATATTTCTAGCTAGCTCTTACATCTTGAATATAACTCATTTCTATTAACCTGTGTATAGCCACGAGGTTTACCAATAAAGGTTCTGAGCGTCTTTCTCCTTCGGCAACTACATGGCATCTCCTTGGCTCTGCCTACTTTCTCTCTATATCTCTGTTCAGATTTCCTGCCTGGCTTTACTCTTCTAAACCATTGGCCGAAATAGCTTTATTAATTGACTAATAAAAAGAACACATATACAGAGGGACTTCCCACATCACTCTGATACAATTTTTCAAAAAACAGGTTTTTTCCCCCTATAATATAAGAAATTGCTGTGTGGCACAGGCTAGCATAAATGTTTTGATCTACCTGCCTCTGTCTCCCAAATGCTAGGACCACCTTTTTATGAACCTTTTGCTTCCCTGGGCTTGCTGGCTTTAGGATGGCAGCTAGTGGGAATTCTAAACCTCCGTAGTTACAGAGGCAATCATTTACAACAAATCCACTCAGGCCTATGTGAGGTCCAAGAACATATAAGACTTTCCCAGGAGGCCTTCAATGTGGGGAGAAAGCTAGACAATTAACTCAGGAATAAATAAATAAATAAATAAATAAATAAATAAATAAATAAATAAATAAATAAAAACGCACTCCATTCCATGGTCACAGTCTATGCACAGGGGTGAGAGGCAGGGAAGACTAGCTCATTGAAAGACCCGCAGGAGGGAAAGCCTGAAGCAGCTCTAACAGACATCAATATCAAATATCAAAATAGTATCAATAGCCACAGGAACTGGGGTACCAGGATGAGGAGAAGAATGGGGACAGCGGGAGGGAGGGCATAGAGACTAAAGGACTGCCAGGAAAATCTAGGGGGAATTCGTGGCAGAACAAAGCAGGACCAAATGTGTGGATGCAGTGGGAAGCCTGTACAGAGAGCATCCCACCTGCCTTACCATGAAGCTGGACTTCACTGTGAGCTCTGCAGGATCCACAAAAAGACTTAACATCTTCAAAACTTGCTTTGTGCTTCCAATAATTTACCATGCACTGTAGTTGGTGCATATATCCATAAACTAATTTAGTCCTCATAATAACTCCACGATAGTTAGACTATCTGTTTGATTTTTATTACATTTACTATTTGTGTATGTGCGTGTGGGTGTGTCATGATGAGTAGGGAAGACAGAAGACAGTTAATGAGACTCAGTTCTCCTCTTCTACTGTGTTAATTCCAAAGACCCAGTTCAATTCGTCAGGTTTGGCACCAAGCACCCTCATCCCCTGTGCCATCTCATTGGTCCTAAGGCGACAAATGAGAAGGAAAAGTGTTTTGGTGTCAGCCTATAATCACAGCACTAGAAGGACAAAGACAGGGGACCAAAGTTTGGGGCTACACAAAAGACTTTGTTTCAAAAAACACAGAAACAAGCAAACAAACAACAACGAAGTTGATTTTTATGTTTTTATTTTTGTGATTTTAGATGAGGTTTGAGAAAGGTTAAAAAGACAGAGGAACTCACAGGGGTAAGAGGTTAGCAAGCACTGAGTTCTAACCCAGGAGCCAATGGCATTGACTGAAAGGTGATCAATAGTATTGATAGCAGAACAGACAAGATACTAGCAAATGTTTACTGTGTGTGGCAACAGGAGTATTGGTACACAGTCACTAAAAAGATAACTAATGGGACCCACGTGGCCCAAGGGGAGAACCAACTCTGTGTTTGCCATAGTGTCTGTGCATAAAATAGAAGAAATGCACAAAATAGAAGAAAAAAAACCTCTTAGTGATATATCTTTAAGGTAGAATTTATTGGGCTTTCTGTTGTAGTTTTGTTTTGTGGTTTGGGCTTTGTTTTTGTTTTGTCTGTGTATGTACCGCCAAACTCTTGTGAAGATCAGAGGATGACATTTGGCGTCCCGTTCTGTCTTTCTTTTCATGGTTTCCAGGGATGGGCTTCAGACTGTCAGACTTCGATGACAAGTGCTTTTACACACTGAGTCATCGTATCAGACCTATGTCTTCTTAGCTTGAGACAGCCTCACTATATAGCCCAGGCTAGCTGGAACACACAATCTTTCTATCTCAGCCTCCCAAATTCTAGGATTATAGGTATGCTCCACTACACCCAGATAAAAAGAATCCCCAGCTTTGATTCCTTCAGTTAGGTAGCTTGAGGTGAATGGCTTTAGGCTAAACCTAAATGGCCAAATTTAAGAATTTTAGGTTACAAGTGCTTTACTTCAGGGACATAATGTAAAACCAATTTCAAGGGTATTTGTAGTCCATTCTGTAGGAAACAAATTCTAGAATATCCAATAAAATCAAACTATTGGAAGCTGAGGTTGATGACTGATGCCTGCCCCCACACCACCCAGGCTGGAGCTAGAGAATCAGGAGGGCTTGCCTTAAATTCAAATTCAGGGCTAGTCTACATAATGAGCTTTTGCTAGCTAGAGACAGAGCGACAGCCTGCCACAATAAATAAATTTTAAAAAAAAGCTGAAAGGAAAATGTAAAACTAGCACTATTTGATGTGTGAGGACAAAAACCTAATTACAAGGAAAACTGCTCTATTAGTGACAATTTTGATGTTTTTGCAGTTATATGTCACTGAGTCCAAAGCAGCGAGAAATGGTGGTCCTAGTAGCATTTCAAAACTCTTAGAACTCGCTCTTGCCCTATTGTGGTAGATTCTTTCTTCCTTCCTTCCTTCCTTCCTTCCTTCCTTCCTTCCTTCCTTCCTTTCTTTTTTTTGTTTTAGTCTGCTTTCTATTGATGTGATAAAGACTATGACACAAGCATCTTGGGAAGGAAAGGACTTATTTCTGCTGACATGTGTCAACCACAGACCATCGCAAAGGGAACTTAAGGCAGGACCATAAAAACCTGCTTACCGCTTGCTCAGCCTGCTTTCATATACAACCCAGGGGAGTGACAGCCTTCATTGTGCTTGGTCCTTCCACGTCAATCAATAACCAAGAAAACACCACACCACATGGACTTGCTCATAGGCCAATGGGGGAGAGGGGCACTTTCTCCATTGAGAGTCCTTCTTCCCAAATGACCTCATCATTTTCATGTTGACAAAAATAAAAATAAAAATAAAAAACAAATAAAAATAGAAAACAAACAGCACAATAGGATTCATACAAAATCATACAAAATACTAAGTCTGGGTTTCTGTAGCTTTCATCCTTGCTTTAGTGCTAAAATATACTCATTTTTTGTTGTCATATATTCAAGCTCACTTCTCACCCTTTACAGAATAATCCAAAGGTGTATTTTCCCACAGCACTCCAGGCATGCCGTATGTTAGCTGTCTTCATTACATGTCATTTTATCCTACCTTGATTTGTGTCCTAATGCCCCCATGAGGTGGCATCCTGGAGATTTGCCAAACTCTCTTGACTCTCATCTCTCCCTGTCACCTCGGCAAAATTGCTAGATGGCTGAATAACTGTTAGCTGAGCTTTGTCATCCCTGTGCCTTCTTGTGCCTCGCGTTCCTCTGGAGACAGAGTTCACTCAGACCTCTGAAGAAGCTGCAAACATCCTCCCATCAGGGTCAGGAACTCTTCTGCTGCTGGAGCCAACCCAGGTGACAGCCCTCCCCCTGACACACACTCGCTGTCTCTTGACCCCTTTAGCATGAAACCCTCCAGGAAAGACTGAGGAGCTGGCAAGGGCTTCCCATTCAGACACATACTACTTGGCTCAGCATTCGCACCGAGCTTGTACCACCTGGCTGCTCTTTTATCCCAGGGTCCCCTGGGTGGTGGGGATTCCAGAAAGAGCCACACTTCACACAACCACCCCCCAGAGGTGGCTCAGCAATAGCCCAGAGGCAGTAATCAAAAAGTGCCTTCCCAGAAGCCTCTGGTCCACTGAGCAACTCTATGGCCAGGGCTTTCTTCCTCTCATAAAGACGACTGTGTTGAAATTTTCTTTACTCTTTATTCTCCTGAATTTCTGGAAGTTTTTCCTCATAATTGTCTTTTTTTCTGTGACCTTTTTGTTTCTTTATTTATCTAGAGTCAGGGTTTTGCTACATAGCTTAGGCTGGCCTTGAACTCATTCTGTCTTGGGTTCCAAAGTGCTGGGATTGCAGATATGCCCACCGTACCTGATTTTTTTTTTTATTTAGCTATTTTCCGAGGAGAGATAGAGTGGTCTTCTTTGGATATTTATAAATAATGAACCACAAATACATAATAAGGATTTTAAGGACCAATCTTCAGTCAACTTAATAAAGCCAATGAAGGGTTAGCCAGAAACAGCCTGACTTGAGGTGAGAGGAGACTTCTAGCAAACTCCCACAAGGCACAGCATTGACCTCTACACCCTCTGGGAGCCACATGAAAGTTCATTCGGAGCCCAGAGCAATGAGAGCGGATCCTAGACAAGGCCATGTATTAGCCTCCATGTTTCTCTTTCTTTTCATCTTTCTTGAGACAAGGTCTCTCTACATTGCCCTGGCTGTTCTGGAATTCACTATATTGACCAGGCTGGCCCCCAAATCAGGGATCTGCCTGCCTCTGTTTCCTGAGTGCTAGGGTTAAAGTGTGAGCCACCACTCCCTGCATGCCTCCCGTTTTTTTCAAATCTCCATTGACTCTCTGAAGCCAATGAAGAGGTTTTCTTTTCCAGTCTCCAGCCCATCTGAGATTAGCTCCAGAGGGCCAGCCACTTTCCTAGTTTGTCTGAGATATTGTGGATCTCAGGCAATGCAGCTCTTCTGCAGGACTGGAGTTGGTCTGTGGTTTCTCTTCAGCATTAATGGGTAGCCTCATGCAGAAGGCTTGGGTTTGCTTGATTCTCTTTTATACTGCTTTCCAGTTTGTTTCCCTTTGTTTCCCTTTGTTCCCTTACCTCCTGTACAGGAAGTGGGAACTGTGCACACCCTGCCTTCCCTAGAGAGTGTGAGCAGCAGCATTGCTGACTTCAGATTCAGAACCAGATTTTACCAGTTTGTATTACTCTCCAGGACTACTTGGCCGGTAGAGAATACACAACAAGCTGCCCCAGGGGCATAGAAAGTCCAGCAGACAAAGACCAGGGACACCAAGAGGCCACACTGACTACAGACCACAATTGGTGTGACTAACATTAGATAGAAGAAAGAAGCCTCTGGACACATGACTGTCAGTTGCCTTCTCCATGAATCATAAGTCAAAAAAAGAAAAGGAAAAGGAAAAGTGTTTATAAAAAGGAAAACCACGTTCCCTCAAGCCAACAACAGTTTAAAAACAAATGACTAATGAAAATAGATCAAGCCTAAATCAGAATCAAAATCACTGAATTTAAGTGAGAAGTTGAAGAAGTATGTTGGGAGTGTGTTGGGTGGGGAGGAAGACGAGCTCAATCTGTGCTTTCCTGTCCTTACCTTACCTTACTCTGCTCCGTCCCAGTCACCCCCACCCAAGGCATGGCAGCACACACCTATAATCTCAGCATATAGGTTGTGGAGGTAAAAGAATCAGAGGTTCAAGGCCAGCCTTGCTTACACAGAAAGTTCAAAGCCAACCTCGGATATAGGAGACCCTGTCTTAAGCAGGGAAGCAGGGAAGGAAGGAGAAAGGATGCCCTAAACAAGAACAGCATGATCTTCTCTGAGAATGGAAAGCAGGGTCTTGGGCCCTCCTTTTAAATATATTTAATATATAAGTATACCCTCTTGAAAGTTGAAAACTAATAGTTTTAAATTTTCTTGTACTGTTTTTTGGTCATATAGTTACATTTTAATTTTTTTCATTCACAGGTGACAGTGCAGATACAAGATACTGTGATAAATAAGGAAACACTAATGAAAGAATAATAATAGATCCATCGAACTGGTTTTGGGGCACACTCCTATAATCTGAGCATTTGGAAAGGCTGGGGTGAAAAGATAAGGAGTCTAGAGTCTTCCTCTGCTACACAGTATGATAGAGGCCCTGTGAGCTACCTGAGAACTTGCTCCTAAGAAGAAAAATGAGTCATCAAATCTTACAGTTGCATTCTAGGAATTGTGGAAAATTCCTTGATAATTAAAAGGCATTTTCTGATGTTTTCGGGTTTGTTTTAAGAACCACTAGGGAATTGGCTAACCACAGACTGAGCATGTGTTAGATAAGCAACTCAGCTTGTCATCTCTTCTATAGATCAGAACTTCAGACTTTGTTACTTGGCTCCTTTTGACTTATTTTTTCCTTTAATATCAATTATCCCTACATTAAAGTTGGGAGGAAAACTGAGTATATACTTTATAAACACAGACAAACTGCTGGAGAGTAAAGAACATCCTGTGAACAACCAGCTTTTTAACTCCCAAGACCAGGGTGGACATCTAAGAGGTCTGTGGGCTCCATAGCTAGAAATTGGTTGACTCTGTGTGTTGAAGATTGGGCTGAAAGTACGAGTGACAGTTGGGACAGGCCTGTCCCCTGCCTAGAGTAAGAAACTACCGCTAGCCTTCAACCCCTTTTCTTCTCCCCAGTCTCCCCCAGCCCTGATAGATTAGTCACAGTGAAGGCTGCCTGATTTCAACAGTGCTCTGTGCTTTCCCCAGGAGGAAAGCCACGACCATTTTCGAGTCTTTTGTCACAATCAAGAGAAAAGTATGTCCCAAACAAGGCTTCTGTGGCCCCTCTAACAGACTGCAAAGAGGACCATCCTTTCAGGGCCTTGGAAGTTAGAGCCAAGCTGCTTCCTTTAGGGAGAATCTAGAATTCACCAGGACACCTCAGACAATTTGAATGCTTGCCTAAGTGCCTCTAATACAAGGAAGTGCCCGAAGGTCACTGTTCAGGGATGAATCACTTTCTCTTTCCCTGCGAGTCATCTGTTCACCCGCAGAATGTTTGGAAAGGAGGATTTTGCAGAGGTAATCAGATTAGAGTGAGGTCATTTGTGTAAGCTTTACTCCACCGTGACTGGTGTCCTTACAAAAGGGACATCTGAACCCCAGAGATATAAAGAGGGCAAATCTCAGGAGCAACAGAGAACAAAGAGGAAATGGCCATCTATAAGCTAAAGTCCAGTCACCTGTAAGCCAAGGTCTAGTTTTCTATAAGCAAAGAATCAGACATCTGTAAGCAAAGGTCCAGCCATCTATAAGCTAAGGTCCAGCCATCTATAAGCCAAGAACCAGACATCTATAAGCAAAGGGCCAGGCATCTATAAACCAAGACAGCGGCATAAAACATATCCTGTCCTCAAGGCACATAAAAGAACCAAACCTGCTAAACAGCACCTTCATCTGAGACTCCAGCACCCAGTGCTGATAGCAATGAAGCTGACCTCTCTGGCACTTTGTTATAACTTAACAAAAGACTCAGAGCTGGGCTTGATAGCACATGCCTGTAATCCCAGCACACAGAAGATAGAATTAGGGGGAGGAATGTGCCCAGGTCATCCCAGCTACATAGTGGATTCAATGTCAATCTGCCCTGCATAAGAGGGCATCACCCTCTCCCCCCCAAGAAACTAGGCAGTTTCTTTATTAATAAGAAATCACTCCCACATCATCTATTGATCTTAGTGAAGGGCTCTGGACTGAGAGACAGCAAAGAACTCTCTTTGTTGCCGTCAGTGTAGGTGTTAAAACTGAACCCTTGTCTCCTGATGCTCAGTGCAATGAGCCTCCATCTTTAGTGCACAACAACACCTACTATCAGTAAGTCATGGAGAATGGCACCATAAGGGGTCACTAAGCTTCTGGCAATTGTGGCTGCGAAGTGCAGCCAGATCTAAGACTCTGTCCCCATGACTGTGGCAATTTGAGTAGGAAGAGCCCCCATAGGCTCAGAGCATTCTCTCCCTTTTCTGAGTTACACAACCACAGTCGGGGGCCTTTAGGGAAGTGTGTAAAGAGAAATGCACCCACGTTCATTTTCATATAGCTGGTTTCAGGGGATTTCTGTCCCTTGGGCCGAAGACTAAGTTTTCATCAACATAATGCAAGCAACTTTTTTCACCCTTCCATTCGGTGTGAGAAGCCAAGAGATTGCCGGTGCCAGGAACCCTGACCAGTGGTCCAAGAAGAGCTACCCAGGAGCTACCCCTATTTCCCACCCAACACCTGTCTTTACAGCTCTAAGATGAAAGGGCAAAAGCCGAGAAGTCAGGCACCCAACATAATTGCAGAGCAAATAGGTAGTGTTTTCATGACTCTGTTGCCACGTGGTGAATTATGGTTAGTGTATTATTTTCCTCTGGAACTAGGAGAAATTTTTTTAGGAACTGAGAAGTAACGAATGTTTCTGTGTGACTCTACCCTCTATCTCCTTAATTGTAATCAGCTGGGGGGTGGGGACTCTCACAGGTGTAATCCCAGTACTTAGGAGGTTAAAGGAGAAAGACTCAGAGTTCAAGGCCAGGCTGGCCCATGTAGTGAGTCTTCGCCTTAAAAGAACCACAGTGACACAAAGGACCACAGAAGCAGGAGCTGTAAATGGTAGTATTAAACTGGGATTTAAATTCCAGTGGAAAATAAACTCATGATGAGAATCCAGGGAACTCAAACACTCAGGCAAGGGCCAGGCACTGTGGTACATACCTATTATCTCTGCTCTTTGGAAGCTGGGGAGAGGGAATCAGAAGTTCAAGTTCATCCTCAGCTACATATAAAATTCAAGGCCAGCCTGGGCTACATAGACCCTGTCTCAAGAGAGAAAAAAGAAAAGAAAGTAAAAGACAAACGAGAAAAGAACCATGTTGCTTGTAGGTGACATACTAGTAGCATTAGCAACACCAGTAGTCATAATAGACACCATATTCAAAACCTAACTTATATTCATCACTATTACTTTCTTTGCCATTGGATCTACTCGCAATTATTATTTAATATATTAATAGAATGGCATCTATAATGTGACAGTTTTTGATGACCACATTTCCAAAGCTTAGTTTCTTGTTAATCTTTCGTGTTTTATTTGTGCTTACTTTTTCAGTACTTTGAGAGAGAGGTTCTCTGTCTTGCTCAGGCTGTTTCAGGAGACCCACCTGTCTCAGTCTCATGAGTAACTAGGACTATAAGCATATGTCACCATGCCTAGCTTATTATGTCTTTATAAACATGATTTGGTCAACAGCTCACAAGGTTCTCATATTCTTGGGGGTGTATGACACACAAAAGGTACAGGAGCATGGGGGTCAATGAGACATGTTTTTTGAGGTAAGATCTTGCTATATATGTAGCCTGGCTTTTGAACTTACTGTGTAGACCAAGCAGTCCCTGACCTCAGGATCTTCCTGCCTCACTTTCCCAAATGCTGGAATGATTAATTTAAGACATACTGATGTGTTTCACTAGTTTAACTATTTGGGGTTAACACTTCTATCTATCCCAAAATTAGTTATTTTTTTCTCCACACATAGGTGCATAACTCAGGGATAAATAATATTTAAGAATTTATTTTACTTTTACTAGCAAAAAGTAAAAAATAAAAAGAAATATTTATTTAATTTTATTTATCAAGACAAGGCTTCGATGTGGATCCCAGGATAGATATATCTTTTTTCCCCCCAAGACCATTGCTCTGGCTCTGGCTTCTACCCCGTGAACTGAGCAGCTTTCTTAGATACATTCTCCATTGCCTACAGATCTGACTCACCCTATAGCCAACCAAAACAGTCGAGTCAGCTGACCATGGACTGATAACCCAGAGATTGTGGCCTTACAGAAACCTTTCTACCTTCCATGTTTATCTTGCCTCCAGTACTTAGGCATAGCAACAAAAAGTAAAAGAAAGAAAGAAAGAAAGAAAGAAAGAAAGAAAGAAAGAAAGAAAGAAAGAAAGAAAGAAAGAAAAATCTCTGAAAGCATTCCTCCTTTCCTTGTGCTGAGAATTCCCCCTAGTCTTTTCTTTCGCTAGTGACATATAACCAGGTGAAAACTATTCCTGCTGTCCTCAGGACTTGGGCACTTACTCTTCCTACCCAGCTGTGCCCATGCTGACTGAAACAGAACAGAGGCAGTGTTGCAGGACACAGGGCCAAATGCTGCTGCACCTCCTTGGGGGCTCCCTTGCTTTGAAGTTTTTCTTGGCAAACACCTAGCCTTGAGGTAGGTGATTCATCCTGGGTCCACACCAACAACTGCCCGCTCTTTTGTCAAGATGCTGATACAATTTGCAGAGCTGTAATTGATCTTCGGTAGAGAGCTACCCAGGCTTACGTGTATCAGGTTCTCCTTAGCAGGCCTGTAAACTCAGCTTCAAGTGTTGAGAGTAAACACACTAATTACAGACGAGGACCAGCTTGTTGGCTCTAGAGTGAGGGCGGGCACTGCTTCCTCGGAGCCACCAGACACCTGGAGGGCCTGCTGGCTCAGCTCACCTGCACTGTGAGGTACTAGAAATTCTACAGCAGCTCTTTAGAAAAGATATGCTTTCCTTCATGGGTGGATATATGTATATTTAGATATAAAATATATATGTATGTCTGGTGTATGTATTTATATGTGTGTCTATTATATGTATCCATTTACACTCTTTTTCTGTGTATGTGTGTGTGCATGCATACGCTTATATTTGTGAGTACATTTGTATGTGATTGGACATACGGGGACCAAAAATCAATGTCAGATGTCATCCCCCATCACTCCTCACATATTTATTTATGTGTGTCATATTTATTTATGTGTGTCATCTTAGTTAGGGTTTCTATTGCTGTGAAGAGACACCATGACCAAAGCAACTCTTATAAAGGAAAACTTTGATTGTGTGGTTTACGGTTTCAGAGGTTTAGTCCATTATCATCATGGTAGGATTCGGTGGCTTGCACGCAGACATGGTGTTGGCGAGGTAGCTGAGAGTTCTCCATCTTGTGAAGGCAACAGGAAATGGTCTGAGACACTGGGGTGGTCCGAACATAAACAAGATCTCAAAGCCCGCCTCCACAGTGGCACACTTCCTCCAACAAGGCCATGCTCATTCCAACAAGGCCATACCTCCTAATAGTGTCACTTCCTTTGGGGACCATTTTCTTTCAAACCACCACATGTGTGTACACACATTTGCCTTGGCGTTCGAATGCAGGTCAGAGAACAATTTGCAAGGGTCAGTTCACTCCTTTTACCATGTGGGTCCAGGTGGCTTTTGTTGTCTGAAGTTAACAAGGAAGTTAATGCTCCTATGATATAGCACCAGTCAAAAAGATTCGCTCTTTAGCTCAGAGGAATGAGTATCAGGGAAACAGATTTATCCACGGCAGTTCTAGTTTAGACGGGCCTTTCCCATTCATTGCAGGTGAAATACAGTGAACCGCGCCTGTGCCTGAGGCCATCACATCTACCCCCTTCTAAGAGCTGCGCTCCTGCTTCTATGAGCACATCACTAAGATGGATGCTGGATCAGTTTTGGCTTCAAACTCAGCCTGCTTGTCCTGAAGATGGTCATTTAGAACATTCCTCGCAGCAGAGAAGCAGCCAAATCGCGTGTCCCTGTCCTTTACTGTTGTGGAAACAGGAACGTAAGTCAGGCAGCAGCTTCGGGGTTTTCCAGCATGAGATTCGTCTCAGGTAAACAGGCCAACCAATGGCAAATGTCAGAGCTGGGAATTGAAAATGGACTCTAACCCTCTTCAGTGAAGCCCTTCAGTCACTACCCGGGCTTTTATCTTCTTATCTTCCTGCAGTGTCTTTGAAGCTGAGCAAGGGATTATATGGCTCCCCAAATCCCTCTCAGACCTGAGCCTTGAGGATTTTACTGCAGAGAGAGTTTCACCAAGATAGTAACAGATTAATCAACAACAGCCACACCTATAAGTGGCTCAGGGTAATTCTGATTTTTTCCCCCACTTCGATCTAGGTGGCAGAGTCAACCATGGATACTTCTGATATTTCTTACACAGGAGCACAGTTTAGACTCTCTAGTCTTGGTAGAAAAACAGCCACTCACTCATTCTAACTTGAATAACGTAGTACAATAATGCCATTGTACTAGCCCAATGTTTCTGCAGTAGGAAGAACACTCTGGCTTGGCTGATAATGGGGAGAATGGTCAGCTTCCTTCTCATCTAGGGCATGCCCAGTAGCCTCTTTGGGAGCCTCCAGTGGCATGAAGAAATAGGAACTATTCTTCACTTGCTGGTTCTTCTTGTTTTATTATTGCTGGAGCAGTCTGGATGGGCACCCAGGGCTTGGCACTTGGTAATAAAGTTGGCTGTCATTGAGCTGTACCCTCGGGCCCTTGCTTGCTGTTTAAGAAAGCGCATGGGCTGTGGATTTAGCCTGCTCTGGTTCTCTGTTTAAGCTAGGACCCTGGCCTGTTCTCCACATTCCCTCTGGCCCATTAGCACTCATTTACTTCTTATGCCTGGCATCTCCACCGGCCATATCTCCTTCAGGTGCCTCCGCAACCTGCACAGATCACTGTGCACACAGCACACTGTGCCGTCATGCGCATGTGAGGTAGTGCCTTTGCTTTCCCCCAGTTTTGTAAACGAGGAAGCAAGCTGTACTGATCCTGCTCTGACATGGGGTCAAAATTTAAAAATAGAAGGAGGCTGAGACAGTGAAGAGCAAGGACTACCTAAGGAAGTCAGTCTAGAAGGCAACGGAGAACAGAGACTGCTCTCTTGCTTCTCCACAGCAAGGCCCTCTTTGCTCAGAGACTTGGCACTCAGAATCTTGAAAAGATTTTTTTGGAGGTGGTTTTCCCCATAAAAACTGATGTGTGTGAACAATTCATGTATTAATTCTATTTAGTTACTCCACAGCATAAATATTCTAGAATATGTACATGATAAACACATACGATTTTTCAGTTAATTTTTTTAATTTTACTTAATTTTGGAAAAAGAAAGAAATGCTTAGGAGTCAGGCATGAAGTCATACACCTATTATCCCAGCACTTAAGAGACAGAGGCAGGAGGATCACTGCAAGTGACCAACCTGGTCTACATCAGGAGGTCCAGGTCAGTCAGTGCTACACAGTGAGACCCTGCCTCAAGAACGAAAAAGCACAGGGCACTGGAGGAAAGTTTTCTGTGCACACAGCACATCTTCGAATGAGCCTCTGGGAAGCGGCTGCTGAGTCTACGCTGCTTTGCACTGTCACGAAGTTTAAGGTGTTGCCCTTGGCACATTCATCACAGCAGGTAGAGCCACGTGCTACTCTCTGCTCACTGCCTCCTGCTGTAGCTATTACCTGCAGATAGGAGAAAAATAACACAACAACATACAATGTGCAATTCCATGAGAAGAAAAAGGACCTTAGGTATGAAATTCATGACATACCATGTGCATAATCTTCGGGAAACGGCAAGAATTGCCTCCCTCTTTGAAGTCCTGGGACAAATGAGCTAAAGAACAATTAGCTTTTCCATCAGCTGAATAACACTTAGGTTGCGAACTGACTCCACTGCTTTGTAGCCACACTTACTGAGCCTCAACTTCCATACACACATCTATAAGTACATGCACATACACACATTCACAGAATGATAATATAGCTTCTGATAAATTACACTGCAGTCTGTATAAATATTAACATATTATTATGTCACTTATAAAGATTCATTAATTTACTATCTTCTATCTTCCCAGTACTAGAACTTCCTTATGCCTCAAGAATACAGAGAACTATTTTCCTTTTGAACTCTCCGAGTCACTTGAGCATTTTTTTTCTTCCAGATGACTTTTAGCGACCTAACAGCTCTACCCATAACAGGAATTAGAAGTCGGTAAGATAGATAAGACTAAGAAGGTCCAAATTCAGAGGTAGCTGACCACATGCTTGCGATGGGTGGGCCACCTTTCTGCTCCGGATTCCTCTGCAGACAACAGGAAACTGCAAAGTGGAACAAGACAAAATTTCCGACCTCAGAGAGCCCAGAGTCTCCTGGAGGAAACAGATGTGTAAACAAACAATTACAGGGCCGAGTGACAGACGTAAATGTGGAAGTTCTCCAGGGTGGAGGAAGTGCTATCTGTGAACACTCAAAGGATGGAGAGAGGTGAAGAACAGGGACTGAACAACAGCACGTGCAAAAATGGGCTCACAAAAGTTATCACCGTTTAGAAAAATGGAATGAAGTGACGTGGGACTTTCGGCAGAGAGACTGGGGAAGGTGTGAGCATGCTCGATAATTGTTTCCCAATGAAATAATAAAGAGATCAATGGTAAGTGCTGCAAGACAGCAAGAACAACAAGCATGGCTTCCAAGAAATCAGAATAAAGACACTGATATTATCAACGAATAAGGTGCACCCACATGACCTCTGTCTGTCTGTATGGTTTAACTTGACCTTTCTTAGAAATGTGTTTAGAAAAAGGATCTATGCTCTAAGTACAACCCAAGTCACAACTGTCTTAGTAAAGAATCTGGAAAAGTTAATTAAATGAAACTTTAGGAGCCAGGCTTAGTGGGCCACACTAAGTGTAATCCCAGCTCTTGGGAGGCAAGAGAACATGACATTCCAGGTCATTAAAATTCAGGACCAGCCGGATGTTTGTGTGACTCTGTCAAAAAAAAAAAAAAAAACCTAAAAACAAACCAACTTCAAGTAATTAAATAAACAAGTTGGGCAATACGTTAAAAAGCTATGTATTGTATACATGAAGAATTGTTGAGAACTGGTTGTGCATTTGAAAATAAGGGCAGTGAGGCATGGTGGTACATGTATGTAATCCAGCACTTAGGAGGTAGAAACAGGAGAACAGAAGTTCAGGGTGACACCGTCCTGTGCTACAGGAGACCCTGTTTCAAAAAAGACAATCAGAAACAGAAAGGAAGGAAAGAAATGGGCGAGGGAGGATGTTAAATTTTCCAGCTTGTGTAAACCTGTCCTCACGTCACTAGGTGTCCTGTAAAAGAATTACTCATTTTAGTGAAGAATGAGTTACGACATCCTGGCAGAACTTCTTGGACACTGTATTGCAGTTTCTGTTCACTTAAGCTGTTCTCCCAGAAAAATCTTTATCTTCTTGACTCATGTATCTTCTTCCCACGGTAAATCCTAGGACCTCATTGCAAGCTGTGGCTGCTTGGCTCTCAATTAAGTGGCTTGTCATCTCTGAACACCTGCAGAATTTAAGAACATGAAAACATTGCCGTTTTCTAAGGAACTCTTTAGTGAGTCTATTAAAGTCAAGCAAAGGAAAATGATTGCTCTCTTATTATTCTCTCTTGGACTTCGTGCTTCCATGTTCTGAGCTGTACGGCTTGTGGTGTGCCCTCCCCTCCACCAACTCCACTGTGTGGTAGGGCAAGCCTATGGCCTTAGCACATGAGAGTCAGAGGCAAAGGCGTCTACAGTCGGAGGCTAACCTGGGTTACAGAGAATGTCAGGCCAACTTGAACTAGACAGGACAAAATCAAAACACAAGGGCTGGGAATGTGCTTAGTGGGACAAGACTTGCCTAGCTATGCAAGTCCCTAGGTGTGATCCTTATCACTATAAACAAGAGGGGGAAGAGGAGGAGGAGCAGGAGGAAAGGGAGAGGAGGAGGACAGAGAGGAGGAAGAGGAGGGAAGAGAGGAGGAGGTATTTCTCAAAGCTAACAGGATTTTCTTGGTGGGAATGATTTGTACACACGACCTTCTCTAACACAGCCAGGGATTTGAATCTTACTGTAGCTCTTCACTAGTCTCTGACCCTGCTTCCCAGATGAGCCTCCCAATGACAGAAAAGACTCCCTGGACACTATCCGTCTAGTTCATCTTTGCGATGCCCATGCCAGCACCACATCTAGAGAAGCACACAGGCTCATTCTGAAGAGCAATCCGAAGAGAACAGCGATAATGAAAGTGCCAGTACAGCGAGTACAGACTGTACTCACTGCTCAGTCCGTTTAGATATATTTTTCTCTCCTCCTGAAACTCAGCTACACACTTCCCACACTGTCTTGAGAGCCTCAGGATGTGGTGGTGGCTACTGTATGGCCAAGAATGGCCTTGAACTGTTGATCTTCCTGCCTCCCGCACTTGTGTGCTGCTGGGATCACAGATATGTGCCACCGTAATCAGTTTTATACCATGCTGGGGATAAAGGCTGTGTTTGTGAAAGATTACAATAGACGGGTGTTTATCTAGATTGTGTGAAGCCCTGCGCTCAATCTCAAGCATTGATAAGTAAATAATAACATATTTAGTTTTGCTGTTGTTACTACCACCTTAGCTCGACAAAACAAGAAGCTGGGTGTAGAGGTAAGATACCTGTAACCACAGTGGTTGGGAGGCTGAGACAAGGGGATTGCCGGGGCTCCACAGTGATACACAGTAAAATCAAATAAATAAATAACATTAAGTAAGAAGCATATAAAGGTTATTGCCAGTATAGGGTTACACACACACACACACACACACACACACACACACACACGCACAAAGCCAAGCAGAAAGACTTAAGATTCTGACAATTAACCTAGTACACTAAGTGGCAGCATGACCCCCATCCTTCATCACCCTTTATCATGTGTACTACCCCATCCTATGATAAGTGTAGCCAATCTGCACATTTATGCCCACGCTATTGGAATATCCATGGCTTATTATGAAAACAAGGGAAAACTGAATTCTTGGTCTATTCTACCACATGCCAAATAGCTTGCCTCCCAGGATCTCAGTAATCCCGGCTCTAAGTCGGAGTCAGACATAATTGCTCTATTATCTGGGTGATTGCAAACATTTAGCACAAATATAAATACAAGAGTCCACTGAGATGGCCTGTGCAAAGTGTCTGGAACAGAGGGGACTCCTGAGTGTTTACTCCCCCAACTCTGCCCCTCAGCGGTGTAATTACTTAATTAAATGCGTCTCTGTAATCATGTGTTTGTGTTAAAAATGAGTATTTCTTGTATGTTTTTATGGTTTTTCATTTTATTTTATTTTTAATTAATGTGTGCATAGCATACGTGTGTGTAAAGGTGTGTATGCATGTCATGTGTGGAAGTGAGAAGAGAAATTTCTGGAGTGCATTCTCTTCTTCCAGAGTGGGTTCCAGGGATCAGACTTAGTCCTGAGGCTAGAGGGCCATTTGTGTTTACTCTCTGAGCCATCCCATCAGTCCTGTTTTTAGTTTTTGTCTTGAGTGAATCTAAAATGCAACTGTTTTCCCATTGCCTGTCTGACAAAAGCTGCTTCCACCGCAGGGGCCAAGTTCAGCTTCAACAGGATCAAACTCAGATAGGTGAGGGAGGCTGATGAAAAAGTCATTGTTGTTTCTTCTCTGATTCTCGAGATTGGTTCCAGAAACATTCAGGGATAATGTCGTTAAGGCAACCAAAGGCTACAAGGGCCTGAGAACTACTATTGAAAGCGACTATTTACAGAAAACAAGCCTGGGCTGACATGACATGCTCTGCCTCTGCCCAGGTCATTGAAACCCGGGAGGAACCACCCTGACACAGAAACAGAAAAGTATTGAGCCGTGGAGATGTGTGTTTGATAAGAATACCTCCATTTCTGGAGAGACTGTGACCTCTAGAAGCATTAGAGGGCTAGGTGAGCTCCAGTCTGTAAGCCGCAGCAATGTGGGCAGCTGCCACCCTCTCTACAGCCTATAGGGAGAAGTCCAGCTAAGAATATTTATGAATGATTATCAGGCAGCAGAGATCCAACACAGCCCAAACTTAGACGTTTCCCGTAGCTGGAATGTGTGAGACCAGCTTCCCTTTACCCTTTACCATTCTTAGCCAGCCCTACCATCTTGTTGCTAGGAGTGGGGGCAGGTATGTAAATGAATGGTAAGACACTTATATAAATGATATTAAATGATATGTGCTAAGAATTTGATCACTACTCGTCTTTATACACACACACACACACACACACACACACACACACACACACACACACGGTAATGCCAAAGCTTCAATGGCTTATTTTCCCATGCCCCAAGTGATTGGAACTTAATCCCCTAATGCTTTCTTCCCTGGTCACACTGCCCAAGTAATACTGTCTCTAAGGTCTTCCTGACATAATATATTTACACTTGTCCAGTTGGCATCTTTCAATGCTTGAACCTTGGTTCCCTGAGAGTGAAGATTTTGTGTTCTTCGCCAATGCTTCTCCAGTGCTTAGACGTGTTGTCTGGCACCAGGGCTCAATAGATACTTGTTGAGACTATGCGTAAGGGAAAGATCTCAAAGCTTTTATATCCTTTCTATTTTGATTGCTTGGTACTTGAGACAAGGGCTTTCTATACGGCTTTTTCTAGCCTAGAACTTGCTGTGGGATTTAGTTTCTCTGAAATTCGGGCACTACTCCTGTTTTTGTTTCCTGAGCACTAGGATTACAAATTTATTTCAAAGCTTTTAAAAATAACTCCCAGACTCCACATTTGAAGCCTTCATATCTCTAACAGCAAAATGCACCCAAGGTTTTCCCCTAGAACTCAGAAAACAAATTGCTTTTCACTCTATTGATGATCTCATAAATGATTTCATGCAGAATTGCTCCTTACAACAGACTGGAAGCAACTCATATACATTGATGTTGTATGTACATATGGGTGTCACACAGGTGCGTGTGCTGTAGCACATATGCAAGTCAGTCCTCATGTGTTGATCCCAAGAACTGGACTCAGCTTGGTAACCAGCATCTTTACCCACTGAAGCATGTTGTTGTTCGCACCCTTTTCGCTTTTAGACAGAGTCTCTGTGTGTAGCCCTGTCTTATCTGTGTACACTGTGTAGACCAGGCTGGCCCCAAAGCATGTTGTCATCACACCTGGCTCAGATTTTAATCCTAATGCAAATTTGGAAAGCACCTGGCTCTTGTCTTCATTGTGGGAAATCCACCAAGGTCTCAAAAGTCAAAATTTTTCCCCAGATGGAAAATGAAGGATTCTTTAAAAGTACCTTCCTGAGCCAGGACCCTGCCTCCACCACCACCACCA
>NC_022034.1:23414724-23440922 GCF_000317375.1 Microtus ochrogaster | reverse complement strand
AAACATAAAGGCTGCTGGCTGACTTTATCCTCTTACCTCTTATGCAGACAATCTAAGTTCTTCCCCTTGCCACTGGGAGATGAAAGGGCTCCAGAGAAAGGCCCGTCACTGACCCAACCCCAAACAGCCTTGGTAGACAGGATTTCTTAATTTGTTCTTTCTTTGAATAAACGCTTGCAGAATACACTGAGCTGAGCGTTATCCCACAGCACCAAGGCCTCTTAAGCTTCACTGGAATCAACTTACTGGGTAAGAATGAATCTAATTGTTATGCTAGCTTCCATGTCAGCAAAATAACAGATGTACCGTATAATAGAGGAGGAAAAGAAAAAAAAACGTGGCTGTTGGCTGTTGGATTGTTCAAGCAGGTGCTACATGAAAAAACACCACAAGGAACTTTCTCCAGTGCATTTGGAAACAGCTGGAAGGCAGCCAGAGGAGAGCCCTGCCTCAAACCCCGGGACATCCAGTTGTGAGCTGGGATTAGAGCTGGGACAGCTGAGTCAATGAGCATGCTGACACCTCCTCACTGCAGCTCTTTATTCCTCCCTCGCCCTCCAACAGAGGCACCAGGGATCCTGGTCCCCGAGGGCAACTCTTAAACACACAGTCCAGCTGCCTGCGTGCCTTTCAGAGTGCACCCGATAACGCTTGCTGAATGGTCCGAGGGGGAAGGCAAGTTACCATGGTTCTCCGGCTATTATTGCGATCAGTCCATGGAGGGATGGAAAGAAGTGCACATGTTCAAAAGGGCCTTTGGGGAAAGACCAGGGGCCTGCACCAGGACACAATGGCAGGCTTTGTTGCAGAGAAAAAGACTTTGGTCTGGCAAGTAACAGCAGTCCTGCTGGACACTGGGTTCGCTTGCAAGGGTGATGTCGGCAGACTGAGTGCAGAGCTTGCATCCTTCTTAGGAACAGCCGGCATCTGTTGTGATTAAAAGTCGTCCTAAGGCTGGAGATGTAGCTCAGTCAGTAAGTAACACATTTGCTTTTCAAGCCTACAGACTCTAGTTTCAGCCATAGAACCCACATTTAAAAATAAAAACTAAAAGCCATCCTAGAGATATCAGGTAGGACCTGCTGGTCGTAGTTATCCATATAACCCCCTAAGCGCTGTTGCTCATGTCCATAGTCATGTAAGCTATCTTAGAAACATAAGTCACTCCAGTTGGGGCGCCCCACAGTATACCTATGAAAGCTCAATAAAGATACAAGAAAGAAGAGGGCAGAAAAGCATGGGAGAGTGAGAAAGAAATAGAAACTGAACGGCTACCATCTTTAGTTTGCTGACGTGATCCTGGCTTTCCCTGCTCTGCTCTGCATCCACTAAGCTCACGTCTAGAATATGGCTCCCCTCGGACCTGCATTCTGCCTTGCTATATAAATGACTCAGAGGAAAGAATTCTCCGAGTCAAGGTTAACAGAAAACAGCTGGGAAATAAACCATGCGCCGTGTCCTAGATCCCTCCAAGTACGTGGAGTCTCTTCTCTGTTTTGAAGAGTCAGCACTTCCCGAAGGCGCTGGACAAAGTCAGGACTTGGCACGGTCCCTGCGAATGTGAGGATCGCTGAAGAAAGTGGGGCCCCGGACAGATCGGCAAGGATGCAACCAAAGACATTTTGTCTAAAACGTTTCTTCTCTCTTGAATGTAAAAATTTCCACCTAACTAATTAATACAGGGTTTCCCTCCCTTTGTCTCTGTCTTCTTTCTGTGTCTCTGTCTCTCTGTGTGTGCGTGTGTGTGTGTGTGTGTGTGCGTGTATGTGTGTGCGTGTGTGCGCTGTATGTGTATGCCAAATTGACCTGGAGCTGGACGCATAACCAAGGATGACACTATCCTCTTGATCCTCCTGCCTTCACCTCCCACATGCTGAGATTTCAGGCGCCTGCCACCACCACAGCCAGAGAACAGAGAACGCAATGCTGGGTGTTTACATTGGGCTTTGCGCATGCTCGGCAAGCTCTTTATCAACAGGACTTCATCCCAGCTCTTCTCTGCTTTGCCTCTGCATAACTCATAGGGAGAAAAAAAGCTCCTGTCCTAGAAATCTATTGAAATAAAGTACCGCACTCCACAGCCCTGGCTGGCTTAGAAATCACTGTGTAGCCCAGTCTGACTTGGAATTTTGGTAATCTTCCTGCCTCCGCCTCTGGATTGCAGGCATGTACCATTGTGCTCATGCCCCTTTAAAGAATGATTTAATGTAGGTTTTAGGAACTATTAAGTTTACTACATTAAGTGATAACTGCATCTTAGAGAAAATGTGCTTGACCAGATAGTTAAAAAATAGAAACAAGCCGGGCGGTGGTGGCGCATGCCTTTAATTCCAGCACTTGGGAGGCAGAGGCAGGCGGATCTCTGTGAGTTCGAGACCAGCCTGGTCTACAAGAGCTAGTTCCAGGACAGGCTCCAAAGCCACAGAGAAACCCTGTCTCGAACAAACAAAAAAAAAAAAAAAATAGAAACAAACTAGCAACCTTGATCACTAAAATACATTATTTCTAAAATTTGTTTATTTTCTATTTTTCATTATTTTACAAAATTTTGCTCTAGTAAGTGTCCTATGTCCTGGTAGTGTATAGGATGTTATATGTTAGGAATCTTTAATTGTGCCAACCTCTTCACAAAAAAATCAATTATCAGTCATCTCTTTCTCTTTTCCTCTCCCTCTCCCCACCCCCATCTCTGTCCGCTGAGGCCCTGCTACCAGCGCTGATTCAGAACAGGCCCAGCAATTACTTGAGCACATTCATCCTTGTGTTGTGACATGTCTGATGTGCCGTATTTTCTGTCAGAAGTTAGAGAAGGTAAGAGCTGATGAGGAAGTCACGAGAAAAGCACTGAGAGAGTGACAGAGCAGGAACCATGAGGCAACAGAGCTCATGAGCTGGACAGTGAAAAAGAGAAACCGTGGATGCCCAAATTTCATCAGTCACTCTGGGACTGGGAGTGGAACTCAGTGGTAGAGAGCTGGCTTACCATGAACCTGGGGTTGTAGCCTAGCATCACACATCACACACACACGTGCAGACACACACACACATCACACTCACATCACACACACACGTGCAGACACACACACATCACACATCACACACACATGTGCAGACACACACATACACATCACAAATCACACACACACACACATCACACATCAAACACACACGTGCAGACACACACATACACATCACACATCACACACACACGTGCAGACACACACACATCACACATCACACATACACATCACACATCACACACACACGTGCAGACACACACATCACACATCACGCATACACATCACACATCACACACACACGTGCAGACACACACATACACATCACACACACACACATCACACATCACACATACACATCACACATCACACACACACACATGCAGACACACACATACACACACCCACCAGATACTCCCAAGTGTTAACCACCAACAGAGCCAATAAACAACTTACTGTTTCCAATTGTCAGTAAAGAGTTCGTCTACTGGATGTCAAAATTATTCTCCCTCTGAGTCCATGGTGCTGTTCCACATGCCTGCCCAGGAGCCTGCAAAGAAGGCTCTCACGCCTTTCCCATTTTAAAAACGAGAAAACAGAAGCAAAGACGTTGAGTGCCTCTCCAAAGATGGTACATAGAGGAAATTGTGAAGGTTCTAGGTCTTAAACTGGGGGTACTGGTCCCAGGGTCTGTAGTAACATGTAAAGATTTCCTCTTTATCCTCACCTCTTCATTTTGCTTTTATGACCTATTTCTAACACCTGACGTTAGTTAAAAGTCTTAGCATGTTTCTATGTGTGCTATCTGAATCATCCCCTTGTTACATCCCACCATACATGTGCATTTGTAGATATATGCATAGACACATAAAAATAGAATAGGTATATATAAATTTGTACATACATGTTTGTGTATATATGCACATAAAAAGAGGGGAGGGAGAATATCAATCCAGTGGCTTTGCAAGTATGTCTGTAGTTAGTTCAGAGAGACAGGAAGTGTGAACGCTTGGCATGGATGGGCAGTGACTTCAGATCAGCACGGGGTTCGTCTGGGGAGTGAGGGATTGTTTTAAAGTGATGATTGGTGATGGTTGCACAACTCTGTAAACATACTAAGAGTCATTAAATTGTATATTTTAAAAGATATAAATTTTGCTGGGCATGAAGCTGTATGGCTGTAATCCCAGACTTTGAGGGACAAAGGGAGAAGGGTTGGGAGTTCAAGGATGGCCTCAGCTACACAGTGAACTCAAGACCATCCTGGGTTACATAAGACCCTGTCTAAAACAAAACAAAAAAACAAAAAACAAAAACAGACAAACAAAAACTAAGGTTTTAATTTTATGTCTATAAATTATAAATGGTTCAAAATAGCTTTTACAAAATCAGCTAGTTAGACCATGTCTTCTGTGAGCGTCATTTCCTACTTGTGCTTGTGAAAGTCATATGGAAGGATTGGAAAACACCACACGGCTCTTTCACACACCTGCCCAATCGCTGACAGAATTCCCAAATCCTATCATTCTCGAATAACCTCAAAAATAATGAATTTAACCCAGTCGTTCTTTAATGAAATGTTCACAAATATAAGTTCCATATTTGTGCTGGAGGAAAAAAATAACTGTACTGAAGTTGCCCCAAAAGTTTTATCAGATTCACAACACATGGACCTTGAGGATAATAGACATAATCATTACTTAAGGCTAAGTAACATTCATTATTTTTTTTATCGGTGTGATAAAACATGAAGACCAAAGCAGCTTAGGGAAAGAAGGGTTTATTATAGCTAAGAATTCCAAGGAGATAGCACCCTCACATCAGGGAAGGTGCAGCAGCAGAAGCAGGAAGCTGGCTGACCACATTTTTATTCACACACAGGAAGCAGAATAGAGGAACAGGAAGTAGGGTGAAGCCATAAATGCTCAAAGTTCATTCCCAGTGGTGTACTTCCTCCATCAACTTTCTACCTCCTTAAGGTCCCATAAGGTCCAAACAGGAGGAGACCTGTTTCTCCAAAAGGAGACCAAGTGTTCTAATACATAAGTCTATAGGAGAAATTTCTCACTCAAAAGACAACACTGATAATCAAATAACTATAAATGTGTTAGGAACTGTTCCCACCACTATTGTGTAGAGCAATTGACTGTGGACTGTAAATCTAACCTCTAATGGGCTTTCAACAGAGAGTGGGTTAATGTTACCAAGTGGTCCATCTTACACCCACCCCTAAGCTTGCCCCTCATCAAGTGGCGGTACCAGACCCATAAACTTCCTGCCGATTTTCCTATCTCCACATCCCTTCTCACCATAGGAGCACAGATGTTTAGCTCCTGCTGGCTTTTTTTTTTTTAAGATTTATTTATTTAATGTATCTTGTGGTTTTGTCAGCACGTATATCTGTGTGAGGGTGTCAGATCCCCTGGAACTGGGGTAACAGACAGTTGTGAACCGCCATGTGGGGGCTGGAAATTGAACCTGAGTCTTTTGGAACAGCAACCAGTGCTCTTAACTGGTAAGCCATCTCTCCAGCACCTCAACAAATGTTTGTTTTTATAGTAAGTCCAGTTAAAATAAATTACAAATTAGTTATTACAATATCCAAGTAAAGCCATGTTTTCGCCACCCACCCAAAGGGCACAGAACCAGAATGATTCCATAGTATCACCTAGGTTGCAGGAGGGCAGATAGCTCAGAGGGATGGAGGGGGCACACATTGACATTGGGACAGGACAATCTTGTTAACCACAGCTTTAAATTATACAAACTTCCTTTAATCGAGGCTTATAACATGGAGAGTTTCCAACACACTGGCATATAAACCTATAAGTCACCATAAATACAACACCCAATAGTAAAAACCATGACAGCAAATTCACACCGTCCCTATAACAGCCGTGATCTGATTTCACATGCTTTCGAGAGATGGCAACTGCGGCCTGATGGATACAGAGCACACTAGGGCTTTGTAGTCACACTCGTCTGACAGGGTTGTGGCACTGGTGGCTCAACTCAAGACGCAAAGCAGGCAGCACAGGACTGAGCACCCTCGGGCAGAGCAGTCGTGACCTACAGACAAATCTACTATTTGTACAAATACAACGAGGAGTTCGAGGCACGGGAACTACAGCCAGGCACATCGTGCTGCCCAAGGACAGAGCCAAGCTGGTCCCTAAAACCCGTTTTATGTCTCAGTCTGATTGGAGAAATCTCGGTGTTCAGCAGAGTCAGGGATGGGTCCATTATAGGATTCATGAACCAGAACCTCACATCTTACCATTCCAGAGGCCACTAAAGAAATGAAGCTGGCGAGCCACCTTTCAGTCGCAGGCTTTACACAAGGGTCCTTGCTTCCTACCATCTTTCTGATGGCGTGATTATGTTGCTTTCTTATTTCTCACTTGGACATTTAAAGGATGTTCGTTCAATACACTGTCTGAAGTGTCCGGCTTTTTTTAACATGTGCTCCAAGAACTGAATCTCAGCTTTTATCCACTGAGCCATCACCCAGCCCCTTTTTTGTTCTCTTAACACGAAAGTCACAACTCATTTGCCATGTGCCTATAATTACTCCACCTCCCATTCTATGGATCCCCCATGAACTGACTGGTTTAATTACCTTCTGCTTGACTATTCCATGTTAGTGTTTGTTTCAATGTGTTGTGGCACTCAGGATTGCACCTAGGGCTTTGTGCACTCTGTAGCCAATGAGCTATGATGTCAATGTTTGTTTATTTATTTACTTATCTGTTTATTTGTTCATGCTTTTGTTGAGACAGGATATCTTCCACTCAATGTGTTGGTTAATTTTTTCTTATTTTTTATTTTCGGTCAACTTAAAAGAGGAAACCTCCGTTGAGAATGTAGCTTCCTTGAGATTGGCTTGTAAGCCCATCCGTGAGACATTTTCCTAATTAGCGGATGGTGTAGGAGGACCTAGTCACTGTGGGAGGTGTTACCCCTGGATAAGTGGTCCTGGGCACCATTAAAAAGCTAGCTGAGCAAACCATGGGGAGCAAACCAGTAAGCAGTAGGCCTGTGCTCAGACACTGTTTCCAGGTTCCTGCTCTGACTTCCCTTCATAACGGATTACAAGATGTAAGGTAAAGATAAACCGTTTCCTCTACAAGTCACTTTTGGTCAGGACAACAGAAAGCAAATTAACACCTTTTAGGCTGGTCTCAAACTTCCTTGGTGAATGAGAGTCTCCTTGCTATATTTCTGGATCCCTCTGTATCTAGCTTCCAAATGTGGAGATTATATGTGTGTCTGATGCTTGACTTTCAATTTATCTTTGATATGCTACAGATGACATAAGAACACTCTAATACAGGTAGCTCTTTAAAAAGATCATTTTAGAGTGGACTTCTAAGACTGGAAAGAAATGGGACAAAGAGAAGACATGTTTAGCTGACTGTTTGCAACTACAAATATTCAACTGGGCCTCTAAATAAAAATGAAAACAAGTTAATGTGCCTCTAAGACTTTATGAGAACCTTGAAGTATTGTATCATTTTTTTCTTTTATATTTTTAAAATTACATTTATTGATGGGGCAGAGGGCCTGCGTATGTCACTCAACTTTGTGGAATTGGTCCTTTCCTCCAGTGTAGGTCCCGGGGATCACACTAATTCATCAGGTGTGGTAGCAATACCCTTCCCCTGATGAGCCAGCTTGTCAGACCACGTGACACTTTTTCTATAGCGGTATTTATACCCCGCATTATACTTTTTAGATTAAATATGACCAAAAGCATATGTTAGCAGAATAGAATTTTTGTACGTTTTATTTTGCAACAAGGTTAAAATGTGCCTAAGGTCAAAGGTGGGTATCCTGGAACATTTCCCACCAAGAAGATCTTAGATTTGTGATTGGATAGCTGGGAGGAACACAATTCCTTGAACTCTGCTGGAATTTTTAGAGAAACGAATGCCGATCGTGAGTATCTTGCTCAAAAGCAGAAAGAAAGAAAGAAAGAAAGAAAGAAAGAAAGAAAGAAAGAAAGAAAGAAAGAAAGAAAGAAAGAAACAATGAAGACCTGCAGTCCACAGCTGACAGAGTCGATCATTTGCAAAATCATTCCGTGTACATTTACATTAAGACCTTGCTATGGTATAAATAAGTAATGGCAAAATTCATCAGGTAAGCCTTGACCCCTGCTGTGATGATACTAAGAACTGAGACCAGGGGCTCAAGAGGTGGTTTTAAGTAGTTGAGAGCCCAGCTGATCTTCCAGAGGACCAGAGTCTGAGCCCGAGCATCCTCATTGAGTGCATCATAAACACTGTACCTCCAGCTCCTGGGGGACTTGACGCCTGCTTCTGTGAGCACCTGCACTCATGGGCATGGACCACACATGTACCCACAAACACATATTTACATCTGTCTGTTTGTTTCAATTTTTAAACAATGTGAGATCTTTAAGAGCAGATAAAATGTTGTTGCTCTTATAAAAGATTGAGGGGCTCATAGGTGTTCATTGGCCCCTTCCCATGTGTGAAAGCTACCCAGAGGCACTTGACTGAATAAGTGAGTTCTCTCATCAGATACTGCCTGAAATGTGGGTAGGGGACTTCAGGTATGCAGTTACAAATGGGATGAAGAAAAGAGCAAAGGAAGCAAAGTATGTGGTCATGACACCAAGAACCACATGGGATTAAGATGGAGAAAAATGTGCTTTATTTTATAAATTATATGTATTAAAGTACAGTCTATGTAGATCTGTGTATTCTATGTCCATTGATACCTATGCTGAATAACAGATTTCCAGTCATCAGTATTCAGGCATCTGTACTGGCCTGCCCTTGGGTCCTGACAGGGTACAGTCTTCAACTGCAGTCACTTAGAGCACCCCCTGTGCACATCCTCTAGATTCCTTTTTACAGTTGCTTTGGAAATCAGTATGGCAATTTCTCAGAATATTAGGAAACAATCTACCTCAAGACCCAGCAATACCACATTTGAGTATATACCCAAAGGAAGCTCAATCATACCACAAGGACTTGTGCCCAACTATGTTCATAATGGCATTATTCATAATAGCCAGAACCTGGAAACAACTTAGATGCCCCTCAATGAAAAAATGGATAAAGAAAATGTTGTGCATTTACACAAGGGAGTACTACTAAGCAGTAAAAAAAAAAAAATCGCATCTTGAAATTTGCAAGCAAATGGATGGATCTAGAAAAAAGAACATATTGAGTGAGGTAACCCAGACTCAGAATGAAAAATATAATATGTCCTCACTCACAAGTGGCTTTTAGATGTAAAGCAAAGAAAAACCAATCTACAATTCACAACCCCAGAGAACCTAGACAACAAAGAGGACCCTAAGAGAGACATACATGAATCTACATAGAAAGGAGAAAAAGACAAGATCTTCTGAGTAAATTGGGAGCATGGGGGTCATGGGAGAGTGTAGAAGGGAGAGGGGAGGAAGGGAAAGAAGCAGAGAAATATGTATAGTGCAATAAAAATAATAAAGTGTATAAAATAAATTTTAAGAGAGAAGAAAAAAAGTGTAGCCTACCCACATCCCGTCTCTTTCTCTCTCCTCTCCTTCTCTCCCTCTTTTTCTTCTACCATTCTTGTCCCCAAGGATCAGTCTCTGCCCCACACCCCTTTCTCTGACCTGCTTTCCCTCCTTTTCCAAAGCCCTCCTATCTGAGCCTTGTTGCATGGCATGTCTTTTCTTCATGGATTTTTTTTTAAAAATTATAACACCAGTGATACATACCTGTGTATGTGTGTGAGCATGTATATATGTTACTGTATCTTTAGTATGTTACACTTTTTTAAATTATCATACAGGCCAGTGAGTTTGGGAAACTGAGATTTCTATATGCAATACTATTGGTCTAGGGTCATTCGGAGATTCACCAGTCTGACCATGAATAACTTTTAATAAGTAAGAGGCTGTACTAAATACTGACTAGGACTCTGGATACTGGCCTGGTCCATATCTGAGACACATGCTCAGAGGATGGCACTGAATTACATCAGTCAAGGGCTGAAAAAGGCAAAACCAACAAGGTTATGTACCTCCTGCCTTTATCCAATCAGGAGAAAGCATACATTCTGATGTATTTCCTGTCTACTTACCTCCCAACTACGTGAAAGCAAGCACACATCCTGTGCAGTTGAGGAAACCAAACTTGTTTACAAAAGTGAAAACACACAGCTTGTTATCTTACATGAACAACAGCCCCCAGCTTTCAAGGAAGTTGTCTGCCCTTGGGCAAGTGAGACTTATAGATTAGCAGCATTTTTGTTTGATAGATCCTTTAAGCACAGTACTTTACACTGAAAATATAATGTTAACTATTACATGAAAATCATTTTTACTGGAGAATTCAACACACTTGGGTTCTAGCTCAAACTACAAAGCCACACATAGTGACTCATGCTAATAAGCCCAGCAGAAGTAAGAAGTTGAGGGAAGATGACTGTCATAATTTGAAGTCAACCTAAGTTGACTGAGTTCCAGGTCATTCTGTTCTGTGATACAGAATGTAATTGTGTCTCAAAATCCAAAAGAACAATAATAATCTAAGTACAATGAGATTATGTAATTAACTATAACCAGGTATATTTGTCATTCACCATACCATAGCCCTCGAATAGGGATCAAACGTAAACTACTGTGGATAGGGTATCTGCCTATAATTTCTGGAATCAAGAGGGTGAGGACTAAGCTCATGAGTTTGAGGCCAGCCCGGACTATATAGATAAACTTGAAAGACAGACAGACAGACAGATACACACACACACACACACACAGTGGGATTGGGGGTTACTTTTAGGTAAGTACAGTCTAAATACAACAGTTCTTTCTTCTGACAACTCAAAATGAGCATTTCCCCAAACCATAGACCTTCTAAGTGGAAAGGCTGGTGAGAACCAGTCCAGTTAATACCTGCAGATCAGAGTATTGTTCAGCTACGCAGGAAGCAATGACAAAATAATGGCCACTTCCTATGGTGGGATCAGCAAGGGCTTCCCACCACTGTGGAATGTGCCATGTCTATTTCTGGAGGATGCCTCTCCCCTGTTGACACTGGACTTTGCTGTGTACACTATTTGATGGATGGCAGGAAAGGGGCATTGCGTCCCCAAAGCCTTCACAGATGCCACATGCTTAGCCCGCTCCCTTCCCTTCACTCCACCTGAAGCTCGTACCTCAGGGAGTAGCAGCTTCTTCAGCAAGGAATGAGGACACCAAGGCAGACACAGATCTTTCTTCTCCTAGACCAGAAAGTGAAAAACAAGCTCAACTTAGTCCTTGTTGGGAGTCACTGTGACTTGACAGTTTCATTGCTAGAACAAAGCTGAATAGGACAGAATAGTGTTTTGCCCGAGCTTACACACTTGGGTAGCTGAATGACAGAACCAGGATGAGATATGAATTCTTTAGTCATCCAAAGCAACTTTTCGATACTTCCAGAGCCCCTTAAACAACCAACGCACAACTACATACGTAGTGTGTTTTGCTGTGGTGTTTAGACCCATCCCCCAAAGTGATTTACTTCATAACTACAACTTTTTCCAAAAACTTTTCTTTCTTAACTGACCATATGCTAGGGCAGCTCATGACTCTGACACACTCTGTCACTCAGGTGGTCACCACGAACCACAAGGACCACAAACACTTCCTCCAGTGTCTGTGGGTGGGAGGGGTTGGGGGGGTAAATTCACCCTTCTTCCTCTGCTCTTCTTGGTCTGGCCATTTTCAAGGGCCTCTTATCTTGGGTGAGATAGAGGATTCTCGTACCAGCTGCCCTGGAGAGCCTTATCTTCAAGCACATGTGGGCTCTTTCACACATAGGTTCCCTAAGTAGCCCTTTAAATCGATTGAGAACCCTGTCAGCGTTTCACATCTGTTCTGTCTTCTCTCTAGAAAAACAAAGTCTATGTAAGGTTTTCAAGAACTCATTCTCACCGGGCGGTGGTGGCGCGTGCCTTTAATCCCAGCACTCGGGAGGCAGAGGCAGGCGGATCTCTGTGAGTTCGAGGCCAGCCTGGTCTACAAAGGGAGTTCCAGGACAGGCTCCAAAGCTACAGAGAAACCCTGTCTCGAAAAACAAAACAAAACAAAACAAAAAAAAAAAAAAAAACTCATTCTCAAACTGGGTATGATGAGGAATACCTGGCTTCCTAGAACTTGGGGAGACTGTGACCAGGGGGAATTGTAGTGAGTTCAAGGCTAGTTTGGGTTATATCATGAGTTTCAAGCCCAACCTCAGAAACATAGCATGATTTTGTCTTAAAAACACCAAATTCAGGCTACGGAAATGGTTCAGTAGGTAAGGGGCTTGCCATGCAAGAATGAGAAACTGAGTTCAGATTCCCCAGAACCCATGTACAGCCAGATGCAGTAGCCAAAGCACCAGTCTATAATCCCGATGGTGTGAGAGATAGAGACAGGACACTCTCTGGAAGCTCAGAGGTTAGCCATCCTGATGGTGTAGCGGCCATAAGATGAACAATCACAATGAACTGAAACTCTTAAAGTGGACTGAAATAATCCACCACCGTTACCACAGAAGTCAAAAAAAAGAAAAGAAAAAGCACATCATTAGTGTGAGAATTTCACCTTAACTGGATAGCAAGAGAAAATGTTAAATTGGATACAAGGTACACTCCTGTAATCCTAGCACTAGGAAGTGGAAAAAGTGGAGTCAGGAGTTCAAGGTCATCCCTGGTATTACAGAAAGCTAAAGAGTAACCTAGGTTCCTTGAGACCTTGTTTCAAAACATCAGGAAAAGAAGGGATGAAAGAAAGGATAGAGGAAAGGGATTGAGAAAAGGGAGAAGGAAGGGTCAGCGATCAGAGTTTCAGCTGAGCACCAGGGCCAAAACTGCAGGGACTTTATTTATCTCGATGCCCGGGAGGCCAAGTCCAACCAGACACAAACAGAAACGCCCTTTGCCTGCCTCCCCCACAGCACAGTTTCATCTCACAGCCGCCTTTGGTGCTTGTTGGTGAGCCAACAGATTTACAAATATTAGAGTCTTTTCTAACGCAAACTTGTGCTTTTACAAGTCCGAGCAGAACAGTTTTAACACATTCCAGGGCAGAAAACCTAAAGCAGGAGTCAAGAGAGAGCTACCCAAGCTGGAACAGCAAGGCAAAGCCCAGCTTCCCCAACCCATTGGGAAAGATTAGTCACGTGGTTTCAGATTGTCTTTTTCTTCTTTTCTTTTTTAATCAAAACACTATATATATATCCAAGAACCCATGTACAGCCAGATGCATATATATATATATAATAGCTTCAGGGGGGCATGTCCCAAATACCCATGACTATGAAATTCTTCTCCAATTACAATATACTAAATTAGGAAATACAGAAACACAAATTCTTGTATACAGAAAATGGTAAGGAAAAAACTCTAACCCTAACATATTTTTCAGGTGGAATAATAGCATTCTGATGACAATCATAGAACTAGAGAGAGGGGGGGTTATGTCTTGTTAATGAATATCTGTGTATGTGTGATGTGCCTGTGAATTTGGGTGTGAACGTACCACAGTATACTGTAGAGGTCAGATGATAACCTTGAGGGCTCTCTCCCTCTCTCTCTCTCTCTCTCTCTCTTTCTCTCTCTCTCTCTCTCCCTCTCCCTCTCCCTCTCCCTCTACCTCTACCTCTACCTCTACCTCTACCTCTACCTCTACCTCTACCTCTACCTCTACTGGGTTCTGGAGGTGAGGTCAAGGTTGCCAGGTTTGAGCAGCAATCTCTGTACCTACTGAGCCATCCTAACTGCCCCTCTTACAGAGGAATTTTTGGATGCTTTCTTTGTACAAACTGTTGGGCTTCTGAACATCTCTGTAGGAAGCTGGGGCTTGATGGATGCTTCCCTAGCGACATTCTTCTGCAGTTACCGTCTACTCCAGAGAGCTCATTCCTTCACTTCTCTTTCATTCTTGTCTTCCTGCCATCACTCTGCCATGGCCTCTCCCTCTGTCCTCACTGTCCTCCTAGTGTCCTTAGAAATTCCCCAACGAAACTTCTACATTTTTGAGCAATAACTTCATTATTTGAACTCTGACTGCAGAACCCTGTTCAGAGGTAAAGTTTTGTTAACCAGCAAAGGTTACACAGTTCAACATATGTTTGATATTATCCTAAAAGGCATTACTCTCTGGTGAGTTACAGAAAAGTTTTAAGACTGCAAATCTCCGAGCCAGCAGCCAAAAACATACAATTACAAGATGTGCCTTCTGCTTTCTGGCAACACAAAGCCTTACTTTGTTTGTTTTATTGTTTGTTCCTTTGTTTGAAGACAGTCTCATGCATCCCAGACTGACCTCAAACTCCCTATGTACCCAAGGACGACCTTACGATTTTCATCCTCCTGCCTCCACTTCCACAGTGCTGGGGTTACAGGCATATGCCACCATATTTAGTATATTATACTAGATAGAGATCCTCACTTTGGTTGGGTAAAATTCAATAAGAAAAGAGACATATTACCATCTCCAGCAGCAATCCTCAGCTATCAACAACCACAGTCCAGCTGTGGGTTCTGCTCTTCATGGAGGTAGACATCACAAAAGGCCTTCCTGTACAGAGATGAAGGAGAAAGCTCACATCAAGCACCCCAGCTTAATCTAGAGACTGCTCAGAAGAGCGAAAGTTTTGACAGTAACCGTTACTATTACAGAAAATCCTATCTAATATGGGCCCAAATATGTTCACTTTGGTTGAAGTGTTTTATTCTTAGACCCTGCCAGCGTGGCTCAACAGGTAAAGCACTGGCCCACAAGCCTGAAGATGACCTGAGCTACATCTAAGAGCTAAGTAACTAAAGCAGAGAACAGGATCCTTCAAGTCATCTTCTCACAAATACATGCACACACACACACACACACACACACACACACACACAAATGTAAGGAAAACCATGTAGTTTTACTTTTAGTTCAATACCAGTACATGTTTTTTTTTCAGTCAAAGGTAAATTACCCCAAATCAAAATTGTGTGTGTGTGCATGTGTGTGTGTGTGTGTGTGTTTTACTAGTACGTAGCTATCTCAAAGTGCTGCTGGAAAAATTTGTAAGCATGTTAAGTGTTTTGAAGATGAAAAGCAACATATAAACACTTAAATGTTACTATAAAAGTTGAGCCTATGAGCTCATAGCACATGATCTAAATGGAACGCCTGTGGATACACAATCCGCACATAGCCACAACAACTGAAGAAGCTTTGGTTCAGACTCGGCCATGTGACACCAACCCTGTAACATCATCAGATGTTGGCAAAGCTCTCGGAAGCGTTCAGCACAGTGCTCAGTCCTAAGCCAGAGTTGCCTAGAGGAATAAAGGCAGTGCAAGAGGTAAGAGCCCAGGTGGCCTCGGTGCTAGCCAGTGTTCTCAGGTATGACGCTCCCCTTCATCTGTGGGATGGAATTCTAAGATACCTACAGTATGTGGAATTAAAACATCAGCATCTGTGGCCACCCAGGTGGATTGCAAAATATGCTGACACTGATTTTTTTTTTCATTCAGAACACATGCTCCTGTACACAGCTACTTGTCTTTGAGTCAAGAATGACCTTGTCTTGAACTAGGGTAACCCAGAATGATTTTGCACCTTTGATCTTCCAACTATCACCTTCGGACTGCTGAATTATAGGTGTGTACCACCATGCTCAGCTCTATATTATTCTGGAGATGAACCCAGGGCTTCAGGAATCCTAGGCAAGTCCTTTACCAACAGAGCTATATCCCCAGTCCTTTCAATTGACTTAGAAAGGTATGTTGGGCAATGGAGATGACTCAAGAGGTAAGATCACTTGACACCAAGCCTGAGGACCTGAATTCTATACTCAGGACCCACATGGTAGAAGAAGAGACCTGGCCCCCAAAATTTTGTTCTGACATCCACACTCTCACAGTAGGAACTGCACTTGTGCACCATACACGTTTTCTCTCTCTCTCTCTCTCTCTCTCTCTCTCTCTCTCTCACACTCACACACACACACACACACACACACACACACACACACATACACGTAATTTAAAAACCTTTGAAAGGAGTGTATAGCTATAGTGATATTTTGTTTGTGTTTTAACAAAGCTTACTTGAAGATCAGAGCACAGAACTAAATCACTAGCACACACCTTTAATCCCAGTACTAGGGAGTTGGAGACAGGATAAGGCTGGGTAGAGAAAGGAATATAAAATAGGAGGAAACAGGAGCTCAGTGCAGTCTGAGGATGCAGTCTGAGGTTTGGTGAAGACAGATGGAGTCTGGAGATGCAGTCTGAGGACAGGATCTTTGGTCTGAACTTTGGTAGAGGTAAAAGAACTCTCTAGTGGCTTACCTCTCTCATCTTCAGCATTGACCCTCATATCTGACTCTAGGTCTTTATTATTAAGACCAACTAGAATTTGTGCTACATATTTCCACATATGTTGGCACATGACTTCAATCTCAGAACTCAGGAGGCAGAGGCAGGAAGATCTCTGTGGTTTTGAGGTCAACCTGGTTTGTATAATGAATTCCCGTCTAGCCAGGAATACACAGTGAGACCCTGTCTCAAAAAACTATAATAATAAAATTAAAAAGAGGTACGTTAGAATATCTATCAAGTACACAGCTTTTAGCACTATCTAAGCTGTAATTTTGTTGTTTGAGTCTCAAGCTGGAGATCAGGCTGACCTTGAACTTGTGGCGGTCCTCCAATTCAGATTGCAGAGACTACAGGCTTAAGTCACACACCCAGTTTGCAACCTCAAACAGCTCATGGCCAAAGATTACTCAGTCTGAATATGCCAGGTTAATAAACTTGCCTTAAATTCTCAAATAGATTGGTGGCCCTCAGTGGACATCCAAATGATGTTTGCATTAACACAAGTTTCTGGTTGTTTCCAGGTTCAGGATAGCCAAGGTTGGGCCTGACCATTTGTATTTCTAATAAACTCCCAGAGGTTAATGTTCCCACTACTTTATATTTGTTAAGGGTTTTTTGTTGTTGTTGTTGTTGTTGTTGTTGTTGCTAGGAATCAAACCTAGGACCTTGGGCACACTAGGCAAATGATCTCTACCCCTGAGTTCTGTCCCCAGCCTACAAGATGCTGATGCTTGACGGCTACACTTTGAGAATTTGGCGCTACAGAAACCATCCAAAGAGAACCAGCAAACGTTTTGGCTCTGATCTGTTCAGCTTCCTGGGCAGAGACTGGCACAGAGTGCACAGGAGAGGTGGTAATTAGCCTAGTTAAATTAGTCCTACAGGACTGGAATGCACAAGTTAGCAAGGCCAAGTCCGACCTGCAGGTGACTGTGTCGTAGTTAAAGAGCATCACTTTTTAAATTAAATCAGCTGTCAAAATCTTAAATTCGTGACAGTTTCTATAAGAATCTAAGTTTTGGCTGCTCTCAAAAAATCAATCGGCAAACAGTGGATTTCAGATGCTCGCTACAACAGGGGACCACCCCAGACTTTTCTCTCTCTTCAGAACACCTCCTGCTTACCTCTGTGTTTCTGATTCATCTTTCATGAATCTAAAAATCTCCAAATAAACACATCCTCGGGTTATCTTCCTTCCCACACATAGCTTTATTTAATAAATCAGGCATCCACTGACCGTTTGATGTCACTGCTTATTTGAAAGCAGGCCTCATGCACACAAATGAGCAGAGTGGAATCCGGAGGCATGGCTGCTCTCCATAGGACCGGCCCAGCAAGTCGCCATTTTGACTTTATTATTGCTTAAGATGCAAAGCAACTCAGAAATGAAAGTTTAACAGTAATATTTGCATTATAGACTTAACACTCTCCACTGAACTTTCACAGGTGCCAAAATATGCAAATGCTCAGGTAGACAAACTTACAGAAAGGCGCCCTGTGCACCCGTGGAACATTTTCCTCATGCTTTGAATCATCTCAGATTGTTTTTACCCACACACGATTGAATTAAAGGACACAAAGCTGCAGGCTCAGGGGGCCAAATGCACTTCCCACCATCTGCATGATGATGCCTGTGAGGAAGGCAGGCTTCACTGCTGGAGCCTTCTAGAAAACACCCTGACCTCGGTGAGAATGGCCAGGTATGTCTTAGAAGGGAGACCAACTTCTAGACTCTATTAAAAACTGCAAACATTGAAACAACCCACCCATAAAAGTGGCCTTCAGTAAGTGACACAAATAGGCAGTTCTCTAAAATAGAAACACAATGGTCAATAAATCTTTTATTTGTAACATCTTCAACCATGGGGAAAATTCAAATGAAAACCAATCTGAGATTCCATTTCGCCCGTGTCAGAATACCTGCGATGAAGAAAACAAATGACAATAAAGTTCCATCTGTGGCAAGGATGTGTGGAAGAGGAATTTTTATCCAGTGCTGGCAGCAGCGAAGAGCAGGACAACCACTACAAAAGTCAGTATGACATCCTCCCAAAACTGGAAATAAAACTGCCATATGACCCAGTATAGCACCCCTAGGCACATGTCCAAAGAAGCATATCCAAGTTTCCTGCTCTGTTGTTCACAACAGCGAGCATATGCAACCAGCCAAAATGTTCACCAACAAAAGAATGGATAATGAAAACGCTTATACACACAATGGAATCTTGTTTATAAAGAAAAATAAAACGTGCAGGAAATGAAGAGATCTGCCAAAAGCATCCTGTTAAGTGAGGTGACCCAAACTCAGAAACAGAAGATTCTCCTGTGTGGATCCTAACTTAAGGTTTCTCTGTTTATAAATGAGGGAGAGGGAGAGTGGGCGGAGACCAACGTGCTACTGGATAGGAGGAGCCTGAACAAATGCTGGTGAGAAAGGAGCAGGGCCAAAGGTCAAGCCACAGGAAAGTGGAAAGGAAGCCACTGGGAGTGGAAGGACACAAAAGAGCAAAGATGAGGGAGGAGAAGAAAGAGAAGGAAAGAAAACAAACTGCATTAAAAAGGAAAAAAATGCCATAAAGAATCCTAATTCTTTGTCTGCTAGTAGATTTTATGAATAATGTATAAACCCAAGGTTAAATACTGAAGTGGGAAAAGAAAGGAAATACCTCATCCAAATTCCATCTCAGAAGGTGAAGCCAGCGGCGGTGGTGGTGGTGGTGCATACCCTTAGTACCAGCTCTCAGGAAGCAGAGGCAGGCAGATCCCTGTGTTTGAGGCCAGCTTGGTCTACAGAGTGAGTTCTGGGACAGTCACTTTACTCAGATACACAGAGAAATCCTGTCTTGAAAAAACAAACAAAAATCTCAAGGTGAGTCTTCTGTGCAGATTTGAGAAAGCCTGTGCGTGTCCGTCCCCAGCCTTGTCTGTGGCTTAAATGCATACATCTCAGCCTTCCCTCCCCATGGAACGTGAAGCCATTATATAATCAGGGATAAATCTTCTAACCAAGAACCTTGAAGGGCAACCATCAACAGAAGTGGCCTAAAGGCAAAGTCACTCTATTTATGCAAAGAAACGATACAGATGTGTGTGAATACTTCCGTCTCCCAAATACTTTTACTACACAACTAAAGTCAGAGCACTATTCTTTGGAATGAAGGAAGCTTAGCCAGGGAATTGGCTAAACTCTCCAACTTGCCCTAGAGTGTCACCACAGCTCACAGCAAGAGCTCCACATGCAAACCTTTGCAGAGCTGGGAAAGAGAAGGGGTGGAGGCAACCAGGTTGTGATTCTACCTTGCTGGTGGAGTGTTGACACAAAGGGACCCAAAGGCTTTCCATCTTTCACTGGAGTGTTCAAGCTGAAGCAGCAGATTTGAGTCAGAACTCAAAGGGAAGCTTGATTCCTTCTTACCTTCCCCCTCAAAAGCACTTGCTTATTTGTTTGTTTGTTTGTTTGTTTGTTTTTACAATGCCTGGCATTTTTGTGACAATGCTCTCTTCTACTATTTCCTCCGGGCAAGCTGAAGGGTCTTTGGTTTGTGACCTCTTGGTATAAAACCATGCCCCAGAGCCATGGTCTTGAGAGACTGTTTTGTCCTTTGATTTAGGGAAGTGGTGAGAAAGCAGGGATCTCAAAGTTCACACTTCCTCTTAGAAACAAAAGGAAAGAGCAGCTCGCCCCCAAATTCTCACCGACTTCAGGGACTGGCTGCTCTCAAAGAGGCAGCCAGAAGGAGAAGAAAGCGCGTGATTTTATGTTATTCGCCGGGCAGCGGCTTGAAGTGGACACTGCGGCATTCATTTCCGGCTTCAGAAGAAGCGTTTCTAGGTCTGGAGATCTGAGATGGAATCCTAAATCGAAACTATGAGACTTGAGGAAAAGTGCCTCACATCCGGACTCTTGTTTTGAGTTCTGCAAAATGATCTCAAAGGATTCTTATGCAGATTTAGTTAGATAACAGCCTGTGTGTGCACCAGGCAGAGCTCAGAGGAGCTCGTCATAGTGAACACGTGAGGCAGATGCCCTGGAGACTAAGCCTAGCTCATTTCTCACACTCTCCTCTGACCATATCAGGCTGAGGTGTTAATCAATTAAAAAAGAGATTTGAGAGAGTTGGAGAGTCCCCTGGAGAATAGAATAACAAACGATTAAATTTGAAAACACAGAATGGCTGGAGAAGTGACTCAGTGGTAAAACCCTTCCCTAGCGTGCCTGAGGCCCTGAGTTCAATTCCCAGGCCAGCAGAACAGACTGGCAAAAACAACGGCAGTTAGAAAACAGCAAAGCTGAAAACTGGCTAAGCAGGTTTCTATGAAGCAGTGTCCACTAAAGGAAGATGTCATAAACACTAAGCCAAACCAGTGCCCAGTAAGTCAAGTGGACAGGAAGGACTAAGCGTGAAGCCTGTGTTAAGAGAGCAATGTACTTCATTCACTTAATTCTACCAAATGCTACAGCAAAACACGGGTGTGTATGTATATTTCAGAGACATCAGGGGAAAGCGTGGCTATGACTGGCATTGTAGGGCATTGGTCCTCTCTTCCAGGAGTTACCTGCCCTCCAGGCTGTTGACTGGAGACAAGATGGGGTCTTCCCAGCCAGCTCCAGCCCCACTTCCTGCTGCATTCTAGCTTCTTCACCTAAGGGCTCCCATTCCAAGCTGTTCTGACGAAATACCCAGGGGATCCCCCAAGCTCCCAGTCTGAAGAATCCTATGGTTGTCAGAAAACAGTCCAAGGCGAATGAGGATGGGAACTATTTTAACTCCCAAACAAATTTGAAAGGGTAGATGTGTCTCTGCTCTCTCAGATGAAAGAGATGTGGGTTTGTGAATCATTGAAAATAGTGGGAAATCAGACAAGGGGGACCTTGTTTCCGACTAATAGCCTCACTGAGAGATTAAAATAGGTCTGACCTTTGTCTCTGGGATTGTGTTGTCTCAGTCATATTTAGCCGCCCCAGCTGAGGACTTCTGAAACCCTCCATCTGTATGTTGCGAAACCACATTTCTGGGTCACAGGGTGGTCTCTCCCAGGCACAGAGGAGATGCTTAAACAGAGCTGCACTTATAAGGGGCCTCTATACCAAGAAAAAGGGGTGCACGGAAATTCTAGTTTTCTTTCTTTCTCTTTCTTTTCCTCATTCAAATGAAGTCAGGAAGAGTGAAGTAAGACAGTAAAAAAAAAAGAAAAAAAATCCAAAAAACCTTGATACTCCAACTAACACTGCAGTTTCTCAGCTCCGGCAGGGACCCCGCAATACAGGGTTTCTCTGCATACAACAATCACTGGAGTGCAAGCGTTTCCTATTTGGAACCTGCAGGGCTTGGCTTTGTGGAACAGGATCAGCAGAACAGAAGCTACCTCTTTAGAGCCAGAAGGCCCTGGGTCTAGGAGCCTAGAAGCCTGTTTTCTACTTCAACCCTGCCAGTGAGTCACTGTCCTGAACACAAATGATTTCCTGAGCTTCAGTTTCACCTTCTATAAAGTCGAGATAATCACACTCATCCCCCACCCCCAACACCATCTTAGCACAGTGTAAGAAGATATCATTATATGTGTGGGCTGCCGGGGAGGAGGCCGAAATCAAAGCCTGCTTACTGCCATTTCCTATTGCCAAAGAGTCTCCTTAATAATCACAGCTTTCTTTACTAATAACCCATGCTACCACTGGCCTGGTAACCTCAATGTCAGAAGATGCATATCACAGCTATCACAGCGTGTGTTTGGAAGGCCTCTTTGTGTTGATCTAATTACCATGGATGTTTTTCTCCAAGTCAGCAAGTTTGTTTTGTCAAAAGTCACTTGTGTGAGCTTTGACGAAGAGTAGACAGAGCCTGAAGACAAGACGTAGCAGAGGTGAGCACCAAGTGTCAACCTTCCGTCTCAGGCTGTACCATCTAGTTAGACGACAGAGACAGCACTCCTGGTTTGTGTTCTATCACTCTCTCTAGCTCAAACAGGACAAGGTGACAATTGTTCCACAACCACCTGTGTTGCTGGAATCATTCAACATCACCAAAGGTTACTGCAAACCTTGTCTAGGAGAGGGGGCTGGGGGTGCAGAGATCATGTGGTCCACACCCTCAGATTCTAATGCCCCGGAATGTATCTGCTGTTCTTTTATATTGACATTGGTGATGACATGAAGCCATCAAACTTGAGGGTCTATTATGGATTTATTTCAGGGAGGGGGAAGATGCTGAGGGCTAAAACTACAGCCCTGCTCAAACTAAGCATGTGTTCTCCTCTAAGGTACAATCCCAACTACTTCTTAAAAGGTTTCTTCAGGTGTGTGTGTGTGTGTGTGTGTGTGTGTGTGTGTGTGTGTGTGTGTGTGTGTGTGTGTATAAGCATGTGCATGGTATATGTGTGGAGGTAATGGGAATGATTCTCTCCTTCTGTCATGTGGGTTCAGGGACTTGAATTTATGCCATTAGGTTTGGCAGCAAGCACCTTTATAGTGAGCCATCATACAAGCCTCTTAGCTATTTTTAAATTAGTTTTAATTGTAAAATGCATACAACAGAAAACTTTATGTGCATCATTGCATTGTTCTGTAGCCATCATTACCATCCATTTCAACAACTTTTTATTTTCTCTGCCTGAATAAAACAGCTTTCGTCTCAATACTGGGCCTCACTATTTAGCCGGGTTGGTCTCAAGCTTGTGATCCCCCTCTCTCGGTCTCACTACCTGAAGGTCTCAATCCTTTAACCAACTCTTCCAATTCCTAATCCCTCCAGCCCCTGACAACCCGTACTCTACTTCTGACTGCTTCAGGGCTATGTGCAGGTGTGACTTCCTTGACTAGCTAATTTCACTGAGTCTTAGACTATCACTTTCCTTCACCTTAGAAGCAGACATCAGAACGTCTGTCCTCCTTGAAGACGGAAGACCATCTCTGTGGGTCTGAGTCACAGTTGCTCAAGTATTCATCTGTCAGCAGATCTTTGAATTGCTTCTACCTTTTGGCTGCTTTAATACTGCCAATTCTTTGGGGTGTGTACTCAAAAATCAAAAGTTACATCATGTCTTAATATTTTTTAAGTTTTCTTTCTCCTCCTCCTCCTCCTCCTCCTCTTTTTTCTCCTCCTTCTCTTCTTCTTCTTTGGCATTCTCATATATAACCTAGGCTGGCTTCAGCCCCACTACCAAGCCAGACTGGCCTAGGACATGTGGCCATCCTCCCTTTGCTTCTCGAGTGTCGGAATTACAGACATGTTCTGCCATGTCTGGCCCATTTTTAACTTATCTTTTTGCTTGTTTTTTGGGGGGGGGGCAGGGTCTCTCCATGTAGCCCTGGCTGTCCTGGAAATTGCTTCGTAGACCAGGCTGACCTTGAATTCAGCGATCGGCCTGCCTCTGCTTCCCGAGTGCTAGGATTAAAAGCATGTGCCACCACTGCCTGAATCATTTTTAACTTTTGGAGAACCATCATACCATTGTCAATAGGCATTTCCTCAGCAATGCATAGAATCTTACTTTCTCCACATCCTCTCTAGCACTTGGGAGTTTTTGGCTTCATTCTGGTTTTGATTGTAGCCATCTTAACGGGTTGTGATTCCAATTTTGGTTGACAAAGAGGAGATGTGGGCCAAAGACTAAACGAGGCAGCCTGGCATTCATATACTTATGTTACTTTTCATAAACAATGTATTAAAGAGTAAAACAAAATGGCTAAAAGATAGCTCAAAGAATTGGGTGTGTTAGTTACCCTTGCTCTGCCTTGTCTGGAGAGGAAGTATTTAAAAAGTGCTTGCACAGGATGGCAGGGGTTTTCCCTGTCAGTTCTAAGTCAGCAGAGTAAAATAAGCCCACGAGAACAAACTTAGAAAGACTGCAATGCATTGTGCTGGCTTCTTCCGCCCATGTTAAGTACAAATGTTTCGGATGATTCTGTGAGGTTCGGTGGTGCTTCACCGTTTGCAGATCTCCACTGTGGAACCTCCTGGCCAAAGTAGATAAGCCTCAGAGGGGAGAGGGAAGGGATGAGGGTGTTCTCGGGGAACTGGGCAACGAAATGGGGAAACCGTGGACTGCTAACCGTGGTCAAAGGTAGAAAGAAAAGCCTCCATGGGAAGTCAGACTTCTGTACTTCCGTCCCCGACTGCGGACAGTTACGGGCAGATCTCAGCACCAGCTGTTTGGGTTGATCCCTACTTCCCCTTCTAAACTGCTGACGCCCTTCTTCGACCGCAGGGGGACTCCGACCCTGGCACACTGCTCCTTGTCTGCCCACAATCCCCTTCTTCTGGTATCTCTTCACCCATCCTCCACCACTCATACTTAGGCATTCAAAGATTACATAATACTGAAAGCATACCAATTACGAATGTCAAAGAAGATGGAATAACTTTAGTTTTAAATATATTTTTTATTACAAAATTGTGTTCAGAGCAAAGTTGATGTCTTCCACCTGGTGTAACAGGGACTCAGCCACTAACAGTGCAGGAACCTATAGAGAATTCTTCAAATTTAAATGATTTTTGAAACTATAATAGACTAAAATATATAAACTCCAAGTCACTGGTTTTTTGGTTTTATTTATTTGTTTGCTTGTTTGTTTCATTTTTGCTGTGATCTGACAGTTCTAAACTATGCCTTCCATGCTGGCACACCCTTGTAATTACAGTGCTTGGGAGGCTGAAGCAAGAAGGTTATAAATTCGAGGGCAAACTAGGCTACAAGGTGAGAGCGTGTCTCAAGACGAACAAAAGACCAGCAAAACAACAGAAAGAGAAATGCATCTTCTCTGTGTGACAGCTCTTATTAGTGTCCTTCTAAACTGCACAGAGTCACCGTTCAATTAGCCAGTGAAGCTCCTGATAGCTGGCCAGCCTTGGCCTTTGCCCTGGCTGTGTAGTACTCAGCAGAGGAGGGTGGGGGCCGAGGCTGTGTCGGACTGGAAAGGTCCAGCATGTCATGGAGTGTGAGGCGAGAATGGACACAGGAGCATAGGCTAGCTCACTGAGATCAACGTCTAGACTACCAAGACAACACCGAGCAGCCCCTTCAATCCGATCTTTTCCCAGTAAGTGGCAGCTGGTCTCAGAAGTGGTCCCCCAAGGGGGGAGGGAAGGCTAATATTTTTTATAGCGACTTTGAAATATATTTAGGAAACTTTTCTAATCTAGTTTTCTGATTAGAAAATGTGTCGAAGAAATGCCCTCAATCTGGTAAACCGGGCTGGCAAGATGACTCTGTGGTAAGGATAAAGGGGCTTGGTCTGCAAGTCTGACCACCTTGAGTTCACGCCCAGATCCCACATAAAGATGGATGGAGAACAGAACCAAAAAAGTTGTGGTCCGATTGTGTACACAGACACACATACACACATATACACATACAAAACACAACACACACAGGAACGTACACGCAATTATAAGTATATAGAAAATTTTATTTTAATGAAAAGATTTAAAAAGAAATGCCCAGAGTCATAGAGTATCTTTTCACCATTTCCACAAACATCACTTACTAGAACTACTCAAGCCTATCAAGTACGCATGGAGCCTGTTTCTCAAGTTGTTCTTTGGAGCTTTGTGCCTAGTGGGCTCTCTTGATTTCAGTCTTGAGACAGAGTCTCTCTGTGTAGCCCAGACCAGCTGAGAGCTCACAGTCTTCCCACTCAGCTTCCTGAGGGCCGGGGTTATAGGTGAGGGAAAGCACACCTGGCCCCAGTGCCCCGTGACCTGTATGGAAACAGCTGCCTTCTACTTCCTAACAGGAAAAGATGGGAGAGGTAAGACGCCTAGAGCTAAAAAGTGATTAGAAGCACAGGTCAGAGAGTACAGGAAGTCTTCTCTCTCT
>NC_022034.1:23408378-23414474 GCF_000317375.1 Microtus ochrogaster | reverse complement strand
TCCTCTACACCCAGAGCAAAGCCCCCTGTTTTATGAGCTAATCTTCCCAGGAAAGTGGTAATAATAAGAGTATTTGGTAAGGAAAGAATCTGTACAGGGAAAGGAGACAGATGACCAAATTCAAATTCTCTATCTGTGATTTTTATGATTCTACTTTGAATGGCGTCTTCACATATACTATCTGACAATTTACGGGGCCCCTGGTAACACATACCTTTAATCCAAATACTTAAGATGCCTCTAGAGGCAGAGGTAGACAAATCTCTGTGAGTTTAAGGTCAACCTGAGCTACCTATTAAGACCCTGTTTCAAAAACAATATATATTTGTATACACACGCATTTGACAATTTAGGTGTTCAAGCCTAAAACACACACACACACACACACACACACACACACACCTTCTTTGGCCAATTCTTCATGGCAAGTATTAAAGAACTTGAAAATGGAGATCTCTTTGGCTAGTGATCTCACTCTTACCCTCCACAGGATCTTACTCAATAGCCCATGCTATCCTTGAATGTAAGGCAATCCCTATGAGTACTGGGTTTATAGGTGTAAACTACCAACTAAAAGGAAATATTTGTGTGTGTGTGTGCATGTGTTGTACACTGGCATATGTGTGCCCGTGGTGCACATGTGGAGATTAGAGAAAATTTGGGGGGTTTATTCTCTTCCTTCAATCCTGAATCCTGATACCCACTGAGCTATCTCCTTGACCTCATCCTATCATTGATTGATTGATTGATTGATTGATTATTTATTTATTTATTGAGATAACATCTCACCAAATTTCCCTGACACTTCCTTGAACTTATTCTGTAACACAAGTAGACTCAAACTTTCCATCCTCCTGTCTCAGGCTCCCATAATTCTGGGATTACAGTCTTATATCACCAGACCAGACAAAGGAAGTATTCTATATGATAAAATCAGACTTGAATTCATGATAAGGAACTTGTATTTTTTGTTGTCCATTTTATACTTATTCAGTATGTGTGTCTTATTTTTATATCACATTCAAATATATATATATAACATTTCATTCATATATATATGCATATATAAATATGAAAATTAGGAAACTTTAGTGATGCCAGAAATCAACCAAAGAACATTCCAGTAGTCACAATATGCCTAACATGTCAAACACTGCCATCCCCTCCTTTTGAACAAATGTTGAGCTAAGCTCCCTCCAGTCTCAAAAGCCCATGGACTGACTTTCAGGATGACAACTCCAATATGCCTATCATTTTTCTTCATGTTGAACTAGGTGATGTTTCCAAGACTTAAAAGGGGGTCTATATCACATTCACATCTCTTAAGGTTCAAATGCCTACCATTTTGGAGCAGACAACTAGCAACTTAGTCAGCATCATCAACAGCTTGCTTCTTTAGGATTTCGATGTATTTGGGAGAAACTGAGACATGAAAGAGATAAGAAAGGAAACCTGTTTCCAGTTTTTGAGGAACTAGTAGGATGGATGGGAGGGTTATGGCATGCTGAGGACACTGGTGTTATAAAGGGGATAGGCAATCCTTAGTGGGTTGGGGATGAGTGGAATGGTCTTGTTGTTTTCAAAGCACTTGGGAGGTGCCTAAAATGTGTATGCAGTGTTTTAAGATCACTGTCTAGAAACATTGCCACATGGGGCTGGAAAAAGGGCCCAGAGAATAAGAGTTGTTGCTGCACACTCATGATGACCAAGATTTGAATTCCAGCACCTACATAACAATCCAGGCAGTGGGCAATGCCTGTGACCTCAGCTTTGAAGAGGGCAGAGACAAAGGGATGACAGGAGACTTGCTGTCTTCTGGCTTAGCCAAGAAACACAAGGCCCAATTTGGGAAGAATCCCATACACAGACACATACATACACACACTCACACATAGATAGATAGATAGATAGATAGATAGATAGATAGATAGATAGATAGATAGATAGATAGATAGATGATACACTCACACAGACACACATGATAGATAGATAGATAGATAGATAGATAGATAGATAGATAGATATAGATGACAGATAGATAGATGACAGATAGATAGATAGATAGATAGATAGATAGATAGATAGATATATAGATAGATAATCTTTTAACTGACTTTTACATTGTCACATTAGTAGTTTTTTAAAAAAATCAGATATGACATCTTAACATTGAAGAAGACCAACCAAAAGGGGAAAAAGAAAGTCCCTATTCTCTCTTCCAAAAATCAGGGGACTGGCAGGGTTAGCCAAGATGCTCACACATTCTTCTGAAGTCATCAAGACAACTTTGACAAGCTGATTTCCAGGATTTTCTAAACCTGTTTTTCCAGGGAAAGGTGAACATCAGAGGTGAGCGCATTGGTGAGTCAGTCCTGGCCAATTTTCTTCCATCTCCAACTCAACCTAGAGAATCCCTGAGACCATTCAACAGAACAATCCCCTACACCAGGGAGACACTCCTGGGGCCTGGAGAGTGGCAGCAAAGAAGAGCAAAAATAGCAGCCCCCCCAATGACACGTTCCCAATGAGAGTCAAACCTGACCAGGTAGTCTGTTGCAGAACCCCACGCCCCTTGAGTCAGTGAGCCGTTGTGTCTTAACTCACTTTCGGGAAAGGCCTTCAGTGACTCAACACTCATAGACGGGCTCCTGTGATGTCATAAGGGCTATTTCTCTCAACTGCCTCCCCAACACTCTTGTGAAAGGTGACTTTCCCAGGTCCCATTGCCACCCACCAACAGTCTTGCTCTGCTAGGAGAGGAAGTCCAAGGAGCACAGCTTCACCAGCATTCTAGAGCCTGCAGGAAGTTTTTTTTTTTAATTAGTCTTTAATCTACTCCCCAAATCAGGACACTTTGAGAACAAAACAAGGCACCATTAAATTGTGTGGCAACAGCACGTGTGAACAAATCCGGACATTAGATCATCTCATCTCGTCTCCAGTACTTGTCTTCCAAGAATAATCATGTGTATTTGTCCACTTTCCTGACTCTGCAGTGAATTCTAGAGACCCTTCAGTTCTCTGTCCTTACCTCAAAAGCCTCAGACTAGCAGGGCATACAAACACACAAACCGATGGTTATGGAGCACTGTGGAGGTCAACACCATCCCAAAAGTGAGTCCAGTACAGCCTGAGGAGGCATGGATCCATCTGCATCTTCTTCAGATAGTGAGGAAGGTAAGAATTCCAAGCTGAAGAACCAGCAAGCAGTGTCCATGAACAACACGAGTAGCTAAGACAGAGTGTCTGCTTCCTGACTATTGGCTGCTTCATATGTAAAGTCACCTTCAACTTCTTATCCTTCTTGACAGGCCTTTAACTTGAATCCATTCTGCCAAAGCTTCATGACTTATGGAACTATGGATATATGTGTCCCCCGCCCAGATTTCTCTTTGTATTCTCTTTATTTGGTTGGTTGTTTTTTGGTTTTGGTTTTTGAGATGGTGTCTTGTGTGGCCCAGGTTAGCCTTAAACTTCTTATGTATAGAAGAATGACTTGAACTCCTGATCCTCCTGCCTCTGCCTCTTAGGTGCTAAGATTTCCACTATGCCCAGCTTTGTCCTCCTGGGTTTTGGGGGGAAGATATTTTTAATCTTCTTAAATTGCATTTAAATATATTGTGTGAAGAAGGGCACATGCCACATCATCCATGTAAGAGTCAGAGTACAACATTCAGGAGTCTGCTCTCTTCTTCCACCACGTGAGTTCAGGGGATAGAGTTCTGGTCTTCAGGCTTGACAGCAAGTTCCATTACAAGCTGAGCCATCTCGCCCGCCTAGCCCTTCTGCTTTAAAAATGAGCACGGAAAAAGTAAGGATGTCTAAGATTTGCTGTTGCTAAACCATGGAAATATCTTATGTCCCTTCCCTTAGATCTCACTTTGAGCAGTAGATGATGGTGACAGTGACATTGTGTGACTCCTGAAGCTATGTCCTAAAAGGCCAAGCACATTTTTTTGATTTCTGGAACCTATTTGTTGGGCACCTGAGTTGCCAATGAAATGTGCATCTACCTGGAGGTTGCCATGCTTGAGTGGCCAGAAAAAGTTATACTGGTAGACAATCCTGCTTGAACCTACCTTTCTGCCATCCCAGCCCTGGATCCCATACATGTGAGAAGCCATGAAGAACAGATCTTCCACAAAAGTATGGAAAGACCACTGGCCATTCTTGTAATTAGGATGCTGGGATTTATGAGCTTAGAGTGTTTTATTGTTTATGATATTAAATTGTGAGTAGTTTGATTCCCAGCAGGAGTGTCTGATTCACCAATGCAAGTCACAAATCAGGCAATGGAAGAAGGTTCTAACAACCAGAACAACCAGAAGAGACTCTCTCCATTGCTGCTCTCCAAGGAACATGCCGTCGTTGTAGGCTCTTGATGTAGGAAATTCAGTGAAGACATTGATACCTTTAAAAACACACAAAGACTTCTGAGGCCATAAGGAACCAATGCTAAATGTGAGAGTCTTGCCACAGTGGCCAATGATTGTAGTCCCAACTCTCTGAAAGCAGAGTACAGGACTGTTACAAGAAAGATTCAAGCCTACTTCACATTGTGAATTCCAGGCCAGTCCCTGCTAAATAGCCATGTTCTGTCTCATAGCAGGGAAGGAGAGGAGAAGGGAGAGTTAAGCAGTAGAATGTCCAACTCAGCATTTTGTACATGGAAGATTCAGTGTTGTTATCTGGAAGATTAAAGTCTTAGTGAGGCATAGGAGCAAGGGGAAGCAATTCAAAGAAGAAGTATAGCAGCAGATGAGGACATGGAAGACCCAGACATGACAACAAGACATGGGGAAATGGTATGTCATTCTCTACTAAGTGTCCTGAAATATCTATCCTACTTTCTTTTCTTTTTTTTCCTTTCTTTTGCTTTCTTTCCTTTTTTCTGTTTGTTTTGTTTTTCAAGACAGGGTTTCTCTGTGAAACACTCCTGGCTATCCTGGAACTCATTCTGTAGACCAGGCTGGCCTCAAACTCACAGAGATCTGCCTGCCTCTGCCTCCTAAGTGCTGGGATAAAAGGCATGCGCCACCACTGTTGGATAAATATCCTATTTTCTGCTACCAACTCTGAAAGCAGAGAGAAGAAAATATCTGAAATGCTGTCCTAGTCACATCCATTGTTGGCAAAACACTCAGATACACAAAATAAAGTAAATATATATATATTTAGAGAACATATACCTGCAAGTGAAAAGAATCCAGTGGTACTCAATCTGGCAATAGACTGGGTCACATAAGGAGCAATAAACATAGTCCCCTGTGCAGAGATGATGCAAATTCATGAAACATTCCTTAATTTTGTATTTATAAATATGTATATACATATATATATTACAAAAATAATTAAATTAAAAAAAATACCATGAATTTGAGAAGGGGCTAGAAGGTGAGGAAGGCCATAGGAAGAGTTAGAGGGACGGGGAAATAATTTAAAAGGTCTTCATATTTTAAGTTCTCAAAACAAATACATAATTTTCAAAATTCTCAAAGTAAATACATAATCAAAAGGAAAAATCAACAAAATATCATCTTTCAACAATACGTAAAAATTTTAAAGGTAAATCCATAACAGTGAAGTAGGCTCCTTAACTAACATGTAAGAACATACTAAAGTATTAATGTATGCATCTAATGTTACTAATTCATGCAGCTATTTGAATTTATTGATGAAGTGACCTTTAACTATTTTAATTAAGACTGTTTCAGCCTGACTATGCGGAACTATAAATTCAAGGCCCTCGTCCTTATGTATAGAATTATGACTTTTCTTGAAACTGTCAAGTTTAAATAAGAAAGCAAAGCTGGGCCCGATATAGCAGTCTTATAATCCATGCATGCAGAGGCTGAGGCAGGGGGAGCTTGAGCATGAGGCTAGCCTCAGCAGCACAGGAAGACCATGTCTCAAATACAACCCATGATTGTTATTTAAAAATTACAAAGTAATGCCAGGCAGGTTAGCACACTCCTGTAATATCAGCACTGGAGAAATTAAGGGAGAAGAGCCAGAAGTTCAAAGTCATCCTCAGCTGTGTAGCAAGTTCTAGACGCCGTCTCAAGAAAACCAAAGAGGCCGGGCGATGGTGGCGCA
>NC_022034.1:23399394-23407444 GCF_000317375.1 Microtus ochrogaster | reverse complement strand
ACACACACACACACACACACACACACACACACACACACAATTTGAGGGCAGCCAGGAGTTTGGGCTGCAGAGTAAGGCTTTGATTCAAAACAAAACAGAGAAGAAAAGGGAAAAAGAAAAGGAAAGGAAACAAAACAACCAAAGTTTGTTTTCCTTATTGTTGTTTGTGATATTATTTTAAATTAAATCCTGAGATAAGATTGTATGTGTGTTTTCTTTCACTATACAAAGTGATCAATTAAAACAAAGCAGGAAGATAGTCACTGGTCTAGTTCACTGGAGCAACTCGTGACTCTGTCCTTAAAATGACATTGCTGGACAGATAATTAGGAATAGGGTAGAACTAAGGACAGGTAAAGTCCTTGCGAGTCCCCAGTGAGGTATGTATAGGATCTGAGTTTTTTCATCACATCAAAGAAAACTGATTAAGCCTACATAGCTTCCTTTATCTCCAGGCCTCCCTGTCTGTCTCCTTGTCTCTCCACCCCCTGCTCCCCATCCCCTAAACACCATGTATTAACCCAAGCTGGCCTGAACTTGCTATCCAGCTTAGGCTTCCCTTAAACTGGGGCTATCTGTCATCTTCCCACATCAACTTCCTTCATGTTGGAATTACAGGCAAGCGCCGCCTACCAAACTGGGTTTATAGACGGCCTCCTAACATCTGAGAATCATGTGCTCAATCAGTAGACTCTCCACATTTGAAAAAAAAAAAAATGATCTTGGAGGAAACACCTTTTTAAAAAAACTTTTTAGAGGAAATTCTGCATCCATCAAATAATCATAAAGCCACTTGGAGAACTGGCTTAATTTTGAGATAAGAACTGAGATAGTTTTGCCTCCTCCAACCCTCACATGCTTAGAAATCAAGCATCTGGTAGGTTGAGTTCAAGGGTACTGCTGAACCCCCTACAAAACATATGACAGTCTCTACACCCCTAAAAGTTGTAAAGCCCCAATACCAATACCAACCATACCACGTTTAAATAGTCCTGCACTAGAAAGGCATGTGTAAATTTATTTGCTAAAATAAAAGTGTGGGTAGAGCTTTGAGACAAGCTCTATAGCCCTGGCTGGTCTGTGAAACTTACGATGATCCTCCTGCCTCTGCCTCCTCCGTGCAGGGATTACCAGTGTGTGCCACCATAGCCCTCTAAAAGCAAATAGATTTTTCTGATTCAATTCTAAACTTCGAGCCCTTTCCCTGTGCCCCTCCCCTCTTCTTATAATGCTCCTCCAAGGATGGATTGGCTCTGAACCTTGCTTTCCCGTTCTCTCTGTGGATGCCAGAAGGAACAGGCTCCTTAACACAAACACATAATAACTTCTTCAGAGCCAACACTGCATGACTAAGGCCACGGAACCAGTACAGACTCGGATTTTCCTTAGGCTCTATCATAGAAAGAGTCATATTAAGTTTTATAGTCACAAAATAAAAGGAAGTCATTGGCGTGTTTACCAAATAACTCAGTGTGGGCCTCAGATAGTCAGGCTACTGCAGAGCCCAGAAGCTGCTCCTGTAGCGTCAGACGTCATCTTACAGCGTTTGCAGCCTGGGGGTTGTGGAGGCTAGAGGTCTGGGAAGCTTAGAGAATCATTCCAGGAATTTCCCCACTGGTCATGAAGATGTTAGATACAGAGGCTAAGAGTGAAGGGTCATTGGAAAGGACTGAAGATGACTCCAGGTCATCTCGGTTCTGTTCTGAGTCGGCTTTGTTCCTCTGTCTTCATCATCCCAGCCAGAATGCAGAAGCTTCACTAAGGAAGACCTTTGTCAGGGTACCTCAGTTCACATTTCCGGAAATGTCACTCTTGGAGCACAGGGCAGAGGGTTTACTGGAATGGCAAACTCATGGTGTGATCTCAGCCCAGGGTAGTGGGGGAAAAAAACCAGTGGAAGTGGGAGAAGAGTGGCAGGTTTGCAGCATGTTAATCCTTCCTGCAATTTTGAACTCCTAATTACTTTTTGTTACATTTAAAGAGCTGTGGCATTGAGAACCTCTTCATAAACTGATGGAGGAAGGTCATTGGTTAATTAAATAAAGAAGCTGCTTGCCCTGATAGGTTAAAACATAAGTTGGGAGGAGTAAACAGAGCAGAATGCTGAGAGGAAGAGGAAGTGAGGTAAGACGCCTCAGACAGAGACGCCATGCTCCCATCTCCAGGGTGGACGGGAGCAACCCCCTCCCCAATACACAATGTAATCTTCAAGTTTGTACATGGAGACAATTGGCTTATTGATTAAGCCATAACATATGTTAGGAGAATTTCAGTTCCTGTCTTATTTCTAAAGTTCTTGTTATTATTCTTTCTTTCTGCCCCTCCTCCTATCACCCCCATTTCCCCTTGAGATAAGACCTCAATATGTATCCCAGATCAGCCTCGTGAAAGCTAGGGCTACAGACAAGTGTCACTTAGCCTGGGAAGTATTTTCCTTTACACACACAACCAATGTTTGTTTGTTTGTTTGCTTGCTTGTTTGAGCTAGGATCTCAGATGGCCCAGGGTGACCTCAAACTCTTGATCCTCCTGACTTCATCTTCCCAAATGCTGGCATTATGCACACGAACCACCATGCTTAGCCAAAACCATATATTTTAAAAATACATTGTCCTGGAAACTGCCTGCAAACATCTGTCAATCAGCTGTGATGTGATACTGTCTGGCTAGAATTATGGCTGATAAAGCCGCCCAGGCCATAAATGCGCAGTGAATCACACATGCCAGAGTATTAGCAGTGCTGTATACCACTGTCAGATCACCTTTTACTGTTTAGTTTGTGTTAGCTAGTTTGCTTGTTTTAGAGACAGGAACTGGTGCAGCCTGATCAGGCCTCAAATTCTGGGATTTCAGGAGTGCTACACCACGCCAGACTACCTTAAGTAAAATTTTAAGAAATTAGTAATAGCCAGGTCAGAGATCTAGTCTCAAAATAACTAAATAAAGCAAATAAGTAAGAGCCAGTGAGATGGCTTAGCAGGAGGAAACAAACATCTACCCACCTGAGTTCAGTCCGCAGGAGGCACATGTTAGAGCCAGCTCCAGCAAGGTGTCCTCCAACTGGCACAAGTGTACTATGGCTCATATGCACACGCGCACCCTCCCCACACACACACAATTAAAATATAATAAAAGATAATGTACTTACTCAAAGTACTCTAATTTTAAAGAATGGGGATTTCCTTCTGGTAGAGATTTGGAAAGAGAGGGGAAGAAAGGAGGGAAACAAAACATGCTGGAACACTTTCAAAAGATATTTTATTAAACTAGTCAAACAGAATTAATGTCTCCACAAGGAATTCAGTCCATGGCATCAGCGCTGCATTCCAGAGCATGCAAGTGTTGCTGGCCTGGGGTTGAGGAGGAAAGCCTAGAGCCCAATAACTAACCCCTGCCTTTTGGTCATCCTCATTCGGATGCCAGATTACAGCACAACCTGGTTGACTTCAGCTCCCCTACGTCGTCACATTCCAGGCCCGAATGCTTTGGGAACACACCCGCGAAACCTTGGGAAACACCCTCTACTTATCCAGAGTGGGTTTCTCCGAGCGTGAGAGTTCTTGTCCATTCTGCGTTGATTTTATTAGTCAATCACGAGAATGTGAAGTTCTCTTGACCCGGTTCCCACATTTCGGGATCTTCTGTGTTTAACATAAGTAACTGACGACAGAAAGACTCAACACAAAACGACATTTTATGTGCAATTGTATTGTGAGGTACAGCTGTGTTGCGTCCCAAACAAACATCCGTGCCCTCGTTGGTATGGGCTCCTTTCAGAGCCCGGCTTTTAATAATAGCAGGATAGATGGCTTTTCCTCTCGCACTTTATCAGTGCTGACCAGACAGAACACATTCATTTAATTAGATGTCTCTTGAATCCTCCCTGATGGGAACCTGGTGGTTTTCCACCACTTTCCTTACGAACCAAGAGTGACCCAAAGACCCTTCCCAGCAGCGCACACCCTGGCCCTTCTCAATGGTGTTCCTTCTGGGTCAGCCCGAGGACTTAAGAGCTGAGATTGACTGACCAGAAACTGGTTGCTGGGTTATCATCTTCTCCCAGTTCACCTTTGCCCTAAGCAGCTGGAGAGAGTGCTGGATTTCCGTGTCCAGATTCCCCAGTTACTACAACAAAACTCACAGCAGTGAAAGCTGTTGTTTTCCATTTAACCTTTTAAAAGGAATTTAGAAATAATCGCTAATGATATTTATTAAATATAAAACTTTAAAACAGTAATTACTTTTTTTTTAAAAAAACAAAGTCCCTTTTCAGAGATAAGCTTGATTTAGGTTTCTTAAGATCTCTGAATATTTATTTTTTTAAATTTCCACATGAAGTGAGTTTTCTCTTAGGAATATGATTTCAGTAAATTATAGTCATCTTTGCCAATTTTATAAAATCACTTATATACTTACAAGAGGCTGAATTCTTCGTGGATGAGGTCACATTAATGGAGTTTGGCAGTAGAGGCGAGCAACGTGTCTCTACTGACAGAAGATTGAGTCTAAGGAAGGTACCTATAAATATGTGTGCATGTATGTATGTATGTATGTATGTATGTATTTTTTCTAAGCTAGAGAAATGGCCTCAGCAGCTGAGCATGCTTACTGCCCTTTCAGAAGACTAGGAGTTTGGATTCCACCTCCAACGAAATCCCCATTAGGAGGCTCACAAAGGCCCAAAGCTTAAGCTCCGAGGTGGGGGGGGGGATACACCCAACACCCTCTTCTGACCTGAAGGCCTGTCCTATGCAGGACTCTTTCCTCTCAGAAAGCTGAGGCAGGAATGATTCAATGATAGAAGCCAGAGCTGTAGTAACAAACCCTGTCCCCAGAAAACAATGAACAAGCAAGCCAACTTTAGGCTGCAATCAAGACGATATATTTGTTTCTCGAAGAGAAAACCTGTAGATTTTGGCAAAGATGTGATCTTTTAGACACTTTACTGTTTTCCATAAAACAGACTACAGTGGGAATTAAACGAGGTGTTGAGAAAAAAGGAGCACAGATTTGTGTGTCCATCGCTGTGGCAGCTTCGGAGGTAGCTGTGAATGTCATTTACAGCACTCGCCTCTAACATTAGCTACATCTTTTGTGATATAAATATTTAAACTTTAAAAACACCAAATAGAATATTGCTAGAGTTTTCTCTGTGACTCGCAGTAGGAAAGAGCCTTCCTGCATTGACAAGCCTAATCCACTTTCTGAGAGGCCTGTCAGCCATTTGTAAAGAGATAAGACTGAAGCACCGGGAATTGTTAGCTGAAACATTTCTTTTCACTTGCAAATTCCAATGGCTGCTTTTGCCTGGTCTTTAGTGGAATCCAGCAACTTTCTCTCTGCAAACTAAGAGGAGGTCAGGAAAAGAAAACAAGGTGCACTTAGAGCCACAGCCCAGGATTTCACGTGGATGACACCCACTTAGAACTCGGTAAACAAACCTTGCGGTGGCAGGGAGGACAAGCCTGGATCTTTACACAGTGAAAATGGTTTCTATTTAGCTTTTCACTCGGACATACTAACCTTGCTCCGTTGGCTCAGTTCACCTAGAAACATACAAAAGTTCCATAATTGGCTCTTCATACAGAATTGTTCACAGATCTTCTAAGAACACTAAGCTTACCTAAAACTTGAAGTAGCTAAGCATATCACAGAAAGGAAGTAACCAGCAAGACTGTATAATGTGTTATCTGTGCTTTGATAAAGAGTTGCCATTGTACCCCTCAGCCTGCTGGCCCTGGCATTAAGAAAATAACAAGAGATAGAGAAGCAGGCACAAAGGGGAATGTTCCAGGTCCCAACTGTGAGAAGCTGAGACAGGAGCATCACCTGAATTTACAAGATTGAGACAGCCTGAACGACATAGGACACAGACGCTCAAAAAGGAACAAGATAATAGTTCTTCTGCACACCATAGCCTGCCTGTCCTGGCTCTTCATCTTTTCTGAATTTCTCTCTTTTCCTCTACTTTAAGCAAAGAGATTTAATTGTGTTTTTTTGTTGTTGATGTTTCTTTTTTGTTTGTTTGTTTTTGAAACATAGTCTCAGTAGCTCAGGCTGGGCCTTGAGCTCAGTTTATAGATGAGACTGTTCTGGCATTTCTGATTTACTTCTATTTCCCAAGTTTTAGGGTTATGTTGGTGTACCCCATCATTCTTAGCATACAACAAGAGACATTGAAAACAAATTACAAAATGTTCACTTAAAGAATATGTCTAATTTCTATTTTCTAAGAGTTAACAGAATTAGTTCATATTATGAACTTACAGTAGGATGAGCACTTGAGAGGCGTGGTCTAAGCAAAGCATCCCATAGTCCACTTTGCCCATACTGGGCCCAATCAGTGTTAGTTGTCTGACTTCCCAACTACTTTGGTCTTTGTCATCTTTCATGACTCCTAATTTGGATGTAATCTGTATGTTCTACCTGTTTAAAAGTGGTAAAGCAATTCATAGTGTCCTCATTAACAGAGGATAAGCAGGTATTTCTGATAGTTAGCTGGGACCTATGTAGTCATTTACACCTCGAAATAGCATCCTGAGATACTCTACTAGATAAATATGAGTGAACTCTTCCACATTTACTAGCTGTGTGATTTGAGGACACCTCCTCAACTGTCTTAATTAGGTTTACTATTGACGTGTTGAAACACCATGACCAAAGCCATGTGGGGAGAAAAGTATTTATTTGGTTTATGCTTCCATATCATGGTTCATCACTGAAGGAAGTCAGGACAGGAACCTGGAGGCAGGAGCTAATGCAGAGGCCATGGATCAGTGCTGCTCACTGACTTTCTCCTCATGGTTTTCTTATAGCACCCAGGACCACCAGCCTAGTGGTGGTACCACTGCAGAACCCTCCTCCATCAATCACCAAAGAAGAAAATGTACCACAGACTTGCCTTACAAAGGCATTTTCTTAACTAGGGCTTCCTCCTCTCAGATAACATTAGCCTGTGTCAAGTTGACAAAATAACTCCAATTCTTTATAGTAAAGTCAGATCATCTGCAAATGATTAACTTAGTGATTATTAGAACCCAACAAAGTTGGTTGTGGTGACGAATGCCTGCAATCAAACACTCGGAAGGCTAAGACAGAAAAAAATACTGAGAGTTTGAGGTCAGCCTGGCCTACACTGCATGAACCTATCTCAAAAACAAAACAGAATCACAATGGATGTAAGTGAACTCATAAAATGCTGTAATTCCCTGACTCCTGGGCTAAACTTAACTTAATATGTCATGTTTTCATGAATTTCTTTCCAAGACAGTTGGCTTGACCCTTTGAGAACCCTGCTCTGCACTTAGATCACAGATGGGTATAAAACTAGATGTGTTTATTATTTACTTATTTAGACAGGTCCTCTCATAGTTCAAACTAAAGGTGATGGAACTGATCCTCCAACTGCCACCTCCCAATTGCTGAGAAATAGGCATGCTTACCTATCATGTTGGGCTACATTGCTAGATTTGTCACATTGGGTTAGGAAAAGGGAACAAATGACCTTCTTGTTCAACCATACACTCAAGACCAAAACTCCCTGTTTCACAGTTGGCCCCCTGGATGGGTACAAAGGAATCACTTGCTGAGTGTTGGTTTGTCCGCACTTTGTTATGCAGGGGCTGCACAGCATTAGCAAGTAAGGCCCAAGAGTCTGACTAGCAATGTTATTAAACAAACTTAATCTGCTTTGTAAATAACATTTTGACTATAAAAGTCAGTATGATGACCTCACTGTGCCTAAGACACAGCTAAGATATGAATAACCTTCTGCCGCCATGTGTAACTTGCCTGCATGCAGTCAAGACAGCCAACAATTGAACATGGAGAAGCTCACCAGGCCACACTCCAGATGAGGAAATATTGCCAGTTGATGGGTCCTGGGTAAGGGAGAGTCGTTTTCTACAGAGGTGTGGCCTGCATAGGTTGAGTATGCTCCAGTGGATGGCTTCTCTCTCATACATATTTGGGTAGCATCAATTTTGGACTGAGTGGGAGATGTGTGTGTGTGTGTGTGTGTGTGTGTGTGTGTGTGTGTGTGTGTATGAAT
>NC_022034.1:23385712-23398559 GCF_000317375.1 Microtus ochrogaster | reverse complement strand
GCAGAGCTGTCAAGTCTGAACTTACTTCTTCTTCCTCCCAGCATTCTGTTCTGTTTACTCCACCCACCTATGTTTTAACCTATGAGAGCCAAGCATTTTCTTTATTACTTAAACAATGAAATCAACAGATTGATATATGACACTCCCACATCAGAATAAAAGATACAAATAACATTATGGTTTAAGAAAGGTTCTAATACTACGATCAGAATTCTAAGATTTCATAGAGTTGTGCCTATGGATCTTGGATTCTGCCTGAGGAACTAGAATTAGATATGCATACAGGAAGCCAAGAGAATTCTGGGTAGTCCTGAAATAAGGATTTATTTCAAAATATTGAAACATTGACTATGGATGTGGATATGGGCATATATTATATATATACATATAATGTTTTGAAACATGCTCTCATGTAGCCCAGACTGGCCCGGAATTTACTAAGGATGGCCTCCTTGTACCCCTGATCCTGCTGAGGACTAGGCTTACAGGCATACACCACCCCAACTTTGCATGTGCTTGACACCACTCTACTAAATGAGCTACGCCTCCAATCACTAATAATTATTTTATAGACAGGGTCTGGCTACGTACCCTTAGCTGGCCTTGAACTTGTGGCAATCCTCCTGGCTCAATGCTGAGATTACAGGGGTTGGCTACCCTGTCCAGCTTTGACACTTTAATAACAAAAGCATTTTACAGACAGAGGGAGAGATGAGTAACAGCCCTGAACTTTTCTCGCCCTTTAACCACTTGTAATGATTTTTATGTATATTTATAAAATTAAGGAAAATGCTAGAGACTTCAAGTTGTCCCCATGTCTTATCTATGTCACTTTGAATCAGTAGGATGATACTGAAATGAAAAACAATCCATTTGGGGCGGAGGAAATGACCCCAAATTGTACCCGATTCAGTATAGCCTGAGGGAGCTACCCTGATAGGCAGTGAATCTCCTTTTTAGCTTTATTTTACCCTCAGACACAGAGGCTCAATGTTGTCAAAGCTGTCTTTAGATTTACAACAATCCCACAGCCCTGGGTGTGTGCCTTTGTGTGGCACCTCTCTCATCTCCCTTTCTTTCACAGCAATTGCAGAGAAGATCCCGCCTTGCTGCTCAACTAGCATGCATTTTGAAGCTAGTTTTGGACCAGAGTGATCCAGACAGACACTAATTCCACCATTGATCCTTTCAGTAATTGGGACACACACACATGGGCAGAAGCCCCTCCCCTCTCTGTATCAATGGTTTATACATTTAAATGGGCTGGGCACTGACTGCCACTGTATTTCCCCCCAGACAATTCTCTTTCTTCAACTCCAAAGGCAGACTAGAGACATCTCTCCCTGACTAACTAGCTTCTATGTCCAGGAAAACACATAACTACTGTGAGAACAAATGAAGACCCTATTTGTCTGTTTTTTCTTTTTTTAAATCTATTTATTTCTGTGTTTACATTGTTTTATTTTTTGAGGAAAAAAAATCTCAATCCATATCCCAGGCTGGCTTTGTATCCAAGGAAATCCTCCTGCCTCAGTACCCCTAGATTAGAATCTTTAACGGTACCATTCTATTGCCAATCCTGCCCCCACCCCACACGTTCTCAAGGAATTCAAATTTTACATAGCTGACAGTTTGAAGCAGCATAGAGTAAAATTCCAGAAGATGCCATGGCAACACATCAGACATTTAATGTCAGGTTCCCTTATGTTCATTGCATTGCAAAAGGCAAACACCAATTATGCAATTTTGGAATGATATTTTACTTTATAATTAAAAGCCAGGCTCTTCGCACTTGGCATTTGTCGAGCATATGTGCCAAGCAATTGCTCCTCAGGAGGAAAATGGTACACTTGCCCTTTGAGACACCTCTGCCCTCAGTGCTGTCATAGATGAGCCTTCTCCTTGTCATCCTGTACACTATCTAGGAATCACCAAACCGCATGCAAGAGTAAACACCTCTTCCAGAATTTGGTTGACATTTTGCTGGACAGTTCCTTTGATAGGACAATTATCACTCCCATTCATCTAATAATGTTCTCAGCCTTTAATTTTTTTATCCATATTAAATTGACTTTGTTTTGGACCATTCAACTATAATTTGATCAACAAAGTACCATTTGATGTGATGCTGAGGAATAACAATATATCTGTAAAATTACCCGAAATGCATGTCACTAAGGTTCTTTTGATTCTTCTTCATTTCTGCACATCCTCTAAATAACAAAAGACATTTATTTAAAACTCTTCATTCGAAGTCCTTATCCGTAGTATATCCTGAATGCTCACAGTATGGGCTTACCTGAAACAACATAGCTTTCTTATTGTGTAAATAAGAGGGCCAGGTCGGTGATGTACCTTGAAAGCAAAGACAGGCAGATCTCAGAAAGCTTAAGGTGCCCATGGTTTATGAAGTCACTTCCCGGAAAGTCAGGGCTACACAGTGAAGCACTGTGTAAACAAAATGGAAGGGAAAGAGAGCTATGCATGCTTAGGCATTATTGCATACTTGTTTTCTGTCAGATGAACTGTTCTAGCTTACTAAGGAAAATAATCATAAATATGGGCATTTTAACAAAATTTACCAAAAAGTAGTATTTTAATTGGACTACTAATAAGACCTCAAATATCTGAACACACTACTTCAGGTAATTTCTCATTCAATAAAGGCTGATTCTTTTTGATAATGAGCAATATTAACTAGAAATCATTCTCAACAGATTATACGATTTTCTACAAACTTAGATAGGGTATATTACTCATGGTAAATTGTTAATTTCAAACTGAGTCAGGTTATTTGTTGTTGAAAATTCTAATATAGGCTGTTCTTAGGGCAATAGTTGAAGAGACTTGCCTGTTGGTAATGACGCCAGACAACTGTGTGGCAGTTCTTGAGCTTGTTAAAGTTTGAGGTTTCGCCCATCTTCTGAGAGTTAGACCCTTGTCTTGGTCTTGCCAATTTGCAGTCCAGGAGTACAATATGGGGTGCTTTCTTTTTCAAAACAGGGTTTCTCTGTTGCTTTGGAGCCTGTCCTGGAACTACCTCTTATAGAGAAGACTGGCCTCAAACTCATAGAGATCCACCTGCCTGTGCCTCCCAAGTGCTGGGATTAAAGGCATGTGCCACCACCGCCCAGCTATGGGGTGTTTTTTTTTTTTATGAAATATTTTATTCTTTTTTGGTCTTTGGAAATACATCAGAAAAACTTCTGAATCTGCGTATAGATCCTGAACAGAGAAATCATGGGAAAAGGAAGCAGTGTATTTGTCAACTGATCTGACCTCTCTTGGGATATGGAACATTCATTTAATCTCAGAAGTCTGTCCCTTTCTGTGCTTTAGCTTGTTGAGACAGATTCTGTGTCTCAACACAGGGTCCTGCTGTGCAGCCAGGATGTCCTCTAACTCTGATTCCTCTTCCTGCCTCAGCCTCTTAACCCCTAAGATTACAGAGTGTGCCACCACACCTGGGTCAGGGAACTTGTGGCTCCTGTCCTCGTCTGTTCTTCCAAATGGGTTGTGTGCTGGCTGGTTTTTGTGTGTCAAGGTGACGTAAACTAAAGTCATCTGAGAGGAAGGCGCCTCAGTCAAGGAAATGACTCCATGAGATCCAGCTGTCAGACATTTTCTCAATTAGTGATCAATGGGGAAGGACCCAGCCTATGGTTCCATCCCTGGACTGCTGGCACTGGGTTCTATAAGAAAACAGGCTGAGCAAGCCATATGAGGCAAGACAGTAAGCAGCTCCCCTCCATGACTTCTGCATCCGTTCCTGCTTCCAGGATCCTGTCCTGTTTGAGTTCCTGTTCTGAAGTCCTCCAATAATGAACAGCAGCAGAAGTATAAGCCAAATAAACCCTTTTCTCCCCAATTCTCTTTTTGGTCATGGTGTTTCATTGCAGCAATGGAAAACCTAACTAGGACAAGTTACTATCAGGGACTGGGGTACTGCTGTGATAGACTTGATCAGGCTTCTCTTTGGAGGAATAAGGGCTTTGGGACTTTGGATTAGAAAAGTGGCTGAATGCATTAAGTGGGGCTTAATGGGCATCCTAGTAGAAATTTGGAAGACAGTGGTATTGAGGGTGGTTTGAACTGTGCAGACTTGGCTCAAGAGGTCTCAGAAAAGAAGAATATTTGTATGTGACTTAGAGAGAGTTCTTGTAATATTTTAGCTAAGAATATGACTTTTTTGCCCTTGTTTAAACAACCTGCGTGAGGCTAAATTGAAGAGCTTGGGGGGAAATTGCCTTGGCAAAGAAAATTTCCAAACAGCCATGTATAGACTCTGTTGTGTGGTTATCGGTGTTCACGCTTATGAAGATCTATAATGAAAAGGAGTAAATTGAACAAGAAGAAATACAAAATATACAGATTGAGGAGAAAAGAGGCACCAGGAAATGGAATAGTGCTAAATACTATATTTAAGGAGATAAGTAGATTAAGAAAATTCTAATATTAAATGGAATAAGAGCAGTGGTGACCTCAAGGCGAGACCCCACGTACCTAAGCTTCCAACTTGTGAAAAGGAATTAAAGAAAAGCTTATAGCCACGTGTGTTGGCACATACCTTCAATCCCAGCACTCCAGAGGTAGAGATAAGTGGCTCTGTAAGTTCCTAAGATGAAGCCATCCTGTCTACAGAGGAGTTCCAGGACAGCCAAGCTTAGGCAGTGAGTGAAACCACTGAAAATAGAAAGCTGGTGAAGATGTAATTGAATAATGGGCCATGTTCCAGCCCCAGCAAACATCAGAACTTGGCAGCTTTGGCCACATGGTCCTGGCTTTAGAGTCAAGGACAGAAGAAAGAAGTTATAGAACCTCCCTCTGTGACTAAGGAAAGTCACTGAGGCCAGGCATGTGTTAGCGGTGTCCCTGCATGGAGGCCTAGAGAGGCCATTGTGTGAAGCTGTGAAGATGAAGCCTAGATTGCCTTGGAGGCCCCAAGATGTTGGTGATGCCGGAGTCATGGGATACCTGCCAAGGAAAGCTGTTAATAGGGAGTGGAACCAACCCAAGAGAAAGAAGTGTGTTAACAGTCAACAAAACCGAAAGGAGTTGGAGAAATGAAGAACATTTTGATATCAGACGTGGAGTTGCAGAGTTTGGAGTTTGTATTAGTTGGGGTTTCTATTGCTGTGAAGAAATACGACCACAGCAACCTTTATAAGGGAAAATATTTAATTGGGGTTGGCTTACAGCTTCAGAGGTTAGTCCATTATCATCATGGTGGGAAACATGGCACAGTGCAGGCAGATAGGGTGCTGGAAAAGGAGCTGGGGCGTATATATCTTGATCCAAGGCAGCAAAAAGAGACTGTATCCCATACTTGGCATAGACTGAGCATATGAGACCTCAAAGCCTGCCTCCACAGTGACAAACTTCCTCCAACAAGGCCACACCTACTTCAACAAGATGACTCCTATTAATAGCGCTTCTCCCTATGGGCCAAGCATTCAAACACGTGAGTCTGTGGGGTCCATATCTATTCAAACCACCATTCCACTCCCTGGCCCCCATAGGCTTGTAGCCATAACTTAACACAAAATGCATTTAATCCAACGTCAAAAGTCCCCATAGCCTATCACAGTCTCGACAATGTTTAAAGGTCTGAATGGCAAGAAAGGGAGCATAGTGAGGAAAGTACTGGACCAATTAAACCAGCTGGCCAAACTCCAAACTCTGCATTTTAATGTCTGATATCAAAGTGGTCTTCAGATCTCCAACTCCTTTTATCTTTGTTGACTACAAACACACTTCTTTCTCTTGGGCTGGTTCCTCTCCCTCTTAGCGCCTTTCCTTGGCAGGTATCCCTTGGCTCTGGCATCTGCAGCATCTTGAGGTCCCCAAGGCAATCCATGTTTCCCCTTCACAACTTCACACAGTGGCCTCCCTGATACATGCCTGGCCTCAGTGGCTTTCCTTATTCGTGGAGGAGGATTCCATCACCCTTTCTTCTATCCTTGAGTCAGGCCCTCAAGCTCAAATCACCTTCAGCACCGCTGTCTTCCATACTCTCACTAGGACGGTCTATTTTGAGCCCCATTTAAAGCATTCAGCTTCTTTTCTAATCCAAACTCCCAAAGTCCACAAACCTCCAACCATAATCATGGCCAGATCTACTAAGGCAATACCTCATTTTGTCTTAGTTAGGGTTTCTATTGCTATTGAGAGACCCCATGACCACAGCAACTGTTATAAATAAAAAAAACACTGAATTGAGACTGGTTTACAGTTTCAGAGGTTTAGTCCATTATCCTCACGGGATGAAACATGGTGGCATGCAGACAGACAACTGTCTCAGTTAAGGTTTCAGTAGCTATGAAAAGACACCAGGACCACAGCAACTCTCCTAAAAGAAAACATTTAATTGAGACTGACTTATTCAAACTACCACAGAGTTTGCCCAGCTGGTTTTCGGTCTTGCTTTGGTCCAGTATTTCCTCCCTATGCTCCCTTTCCTATCTTTTGGAACAGTAATATATATCCTGTGCCACTGTATGCTAGAAGTATTTTCATTTTGATTTTATATGGGATTATAGGTGAGAGATTGCTTGAGTCTCAGAAGGGACTTTGAACTTTTAAACAACGTTGAGGCTGTTACAGACTAAGGGACTTTTAAATTGGAGCGAATGAATTTCTACATTATGTTATGGCTACACGTCAATGGGTACCAAGGAGTGGAATACGGTGTATCACTAGGAAGAGGGTGTTGGTGTCTAATAAGTTCCCATCACATCCAGTGTGACATTCTCTTCCTGTTGCCTGCAGATCTAGAACTATATCCAGATATAGAACTCTGAGCTGCTTCTCCAGCACCATGTCTGACTGCACTCATGCTTCCGGCCATGATGGCAATGGGCTAAACCTCTGAACTGTAAGCAGCGCCAATTAAATGCTTTCTTTTAAATCAGAGTTGCTTTCTTCATCGTGTCTCTTCCCAGCAATAGAGCAGTAACTAAGATAATATCCCTGTACTTCCCAGCCTTTGAAATCAGAGCTAAAACATCTCCACTCTTTATAAATTACCTGGCCCCAGGTATTTTGTTATGTCAATAGACAGCAGACTAGACCATCATGTATTAGGATTTAGGATTATGATTTCAACATATGAATTTTGGAGAACATAGACATCCACACTATAACAACATCGTAGGGCTGACAATCTCAACCCTTTCTAGATCAACTCTGGACCATTTCTCTCAGTCCAGAGCCTGCAATCCTTTTCATTCCTTCCTCTCATTTTTCCATCAATTTTGTTTTGTTTTCTGAGAGAATTTTTCTATGTAGCTGTCTTAGTTTGGCTTACAATTGCTGTGGTAAAACACCATGACCAAAAGCAAGCTGGGGAGGAAATGATTTATTCAGCTTGCACTTCCACATCACAGTTCAGCATCAAAGGATGTCGGACCAGGAGCTGGAACAGGGCAGGAACCTGATGGAGAATCATGGAGAGGTGCTGCTTATGAGCTTAGTCAACTTGCTTCTTCATAGAACTCAGTACTCCACAAAAGACTTAAAGTTCTTGCCATACAGGTCTTGGTTAGAGTTACCCCAAGATATTTTATATTATTTGTGACTATTGTAAAGGGTGATTTTTTTGATCTCTCTCTCTCTGCCCATTTATTACTAATATATAGGAAGGCTACTGATTTCTTTTTCTTTTCTTTTTTTTTTTAGTTAATCTTTTATCCCACCACAATTCTGAAGGTGGAGGGATGGAGTGGGAGAACAATAAAAGGAATAAAGAGAGTCATTATAAAGTTAGGGAGAAACCTGGTGCTAGGCAAATTCCCAGGAATCCACAAGGATGACCCCAGCTAAGACTCCTAGCAATAGTGGAGAGGATGCCTAAAATGGCTCTCCCCTGTAATCAGATTGGTGAATACCCTATCATCACAGAACGTTTATTCAGTAACTGATGGAAGCAAATGCAGAGATTCACATCCAAGAACCAGGCTGCTCTGGGAGTCCAGTTGAAGAGAGTGAGGAGAGATTATATGAGCAAGGTGGTGGTGGGGTCACAATCATGATGGAAAATCCACAGAGACAGCAGACCCGACTCATGGGAGCTCATGGACTCTAGATCGACAGCTGGGGAGCCTACATGGGCCCAAACTAGGCCTTCTGCATGTGGGCAACAGTTTTGTAGTTTGGTCTGTTTGAGGGACGCCTGACAGTCAGACCAGGATTTATCCCTGGTGTAGGAGCTAATTTTTTGAAGACTATTCCCTATGGTGGATGCCTTGTTCAGCCTTGATGCAGGGTGGAGTGGGGATGGGGCTTGGTCCTACATCAACTTAATATATCAGGTTTTATTAACTCCCCATGGAAGACCTTACGCTTTCTGAGGAGTGGATGTGGGGTGGGTTGGGCAGGGGGAGAGCAGAAAGAGGGGAAGGAAGGGGTACTGTGATTGGTATGTAAACTAAATAAAAATAAATAGATAAAATATTCAACTTGTATTTACAAACAAAAAGAACTTAGTGCTCTTAGCCCAGTGGTTCCCTAACTACAGTGGGCTGGGCTCTCCCACATCAACCACTAATTAAGAAAATGCCATATAGGCCTGCCTACAGCCCACTCTTATGGAGGCATTTTCTCAGTTGAGGTACCCTCCTCTCAGATAACTTTAGCTTGTGTCACGTTATATCAAACTACCCAGCACAGTAGCCCAGGGTGACTTAGAACTTGTGATCTTCCTACCTCTCTTTCCCAAGTTCTCAGATCATAAATATGTTTCACCAGTCCCGGCTCAGTTCCCATTCCTAACTCATAGAAAAGTGGAAGCAGATACAGGTTACCCCGCCAACAAGCAAGTATCGGCAACAATTCCAACCTCATTGCCTTTCGTGATTTTCATGGAAGTGACTCCAAGAGCATCTGGAAAGCTTCTTTCTATGAAAAAAGAATTTTCCTGAAAGTTGAGACGCTGCCCACGCACTTCCTACACAGACAAAACCAACATCGAAATTTCCTCCCTCGGGAAAACACCTTTGCTTGAAAACTCATTTTGTTAAGGATGTCACAAAACCGTTTTCCAACCTATTAAAATAATATCCAACACAAGCACATAGAGTTGGTGGAGTTCTCATTTTTATCTAGGTGCGTGTGTGTATGTGTGTGTGTACATGCATGCATTTGGAGCCAGAGGTGTCTTCCTCAAACACACAAGGTCCAGCTTAGGTTGTTGGAGGTTTTTGCTTCTTTGTTGTTGATTTTTTTTTTATTTTTGAAGCAGGACCTTTCACTGCTCTTTGAGTTTGCCAATTCTGGTGGACTGGCTGGCCAACGAGGTCTGTCTTTTCACGTTTAAGATTACAGGTCTTGCTGTCATCGCCTCCATCTTCACCTGGGTGCTAGGGAAAACTCAAGTTTTCATGCTTACACAGAAGAGCCAAGTAAGTTCTCTAGCCTTCCCTAAGTTTTGAGGAGAAATTTGTAGAATGAAAATCTTTATCTTTGGTCCATATCACTTCATATTTTCCTGACTTGTATTTTCTTATGCTCTCATGCTGAGAAGTGTTAGACTTCCCATTTATTTGATTTTAATGGGAAACTTCAAGATACTTGCTTTTATAGGATTAGAAAGTGAGAAGAGGTCCGATAGCAATTAACCAGTGTGAATCTTTATTTTAGAGGTCAAGAAACTGTGTCCAAAGGGCTACTGAATCATGCTTAATCCTAATACTGGAGGCAGCTGGTCAGACAGAAGACTCTGTGTTATGTAGCTCTCTTCTTCTAGCTAAATCCCTTCTATCTTGGAGGAAAGCTCACTAAGACTAAGATACTAAAAGGGAGTTAAAACATTTCATCCTGCAGAGACACTCATTAAAACTGAGAAAGTAACAGGTCAGTAGATCTAGGAAGTCCCAGAAACAGAACAGATTCACTAAGCGGCTTCCCCCCTCCAGGTGGTTTAAATGAGAATGGCCCCCCCATTGACTCATATATTTAGGCGTTTGGTCCCCAAGTGGTGGAACTGTTTCGGAAGGATTGGGAGGTGTGGTCTTGTTGGAGGAGGTGTGTCACTGGGGATGCAGGTTTCAAAGGACTCATGCCAATATCACTGTTCACATTCTGTCTCCCACTTGAAAATCGGAATCAATATGTACACTCTCAGCTAGAGTCACTGCTATGTCTTTGCTCCACCATCATGGACTCTAACCCTCTGAAATCACAAACATTAAAATATTAAAGGCTTTCTTTCCTGAGTTGCCTTGGCCAAGGTTTCTTATCATGGCAATATAACATTAACCCAGACAGCCTCTCTTGCCCCCGTACATATATAAACCATAAGGACTGTTGAGAGACACTTAGGCTGAGCTGCCTGGAAGGAGCAGAGACCAGGTGAGCTACTTGGAAATGACACCCTCCCACCTGCTGAACTATCTGTGGTTGTACAGTGGGCTTCAGGTTTCCAATCTCTGTGGGCTATCACTGATGCTGGGTTGGACTTTCATGATGCGCTATCTTTCAGTCCTCTCTGTTTCTCTAAGTAGCTCCCACACACACGTCTCTAAGTAAAGTCAATGAAACTCATTGGTTCACCAAACTGGACTTTGATGGTGCTGTACTTTGGTCTGTTCTCAGTTTCCTACCTGGTAAAGTAGACATTTCCTCACATATTCCCCAGGAGTAGTGTCCTACAACACTCTGGCTGTGTGCCTGCCTTTAGAGCATCTAATGTTATGATCTATACACCACCGTTGATAGAGGGTTTGCCCAGTATGCACAGAGCCCTTGGTTCTGAACATCAGTTTCTATAATCCATCTTCGCATGGTGGAATACACCAATAATCCCACTACTTAAGAGAGAGAGACCATGGGGTGAGAAAACCCAAGATCATCTTAAATTACACTGTGGGTTTCAGGCCAGCCCTGGTTATCTGAAGTCCTACTTGAAAGAAAAAAGTCATGGTCCAGCCTGGAACTGTAGTTCAGTGCTAGAAGGCATGGAGCCATGTCTGAAGCCTTGAATTTAATCATTAGCATGACCCAAATTAAATTAAATAGTAGATTAAATTATGACCTAATTTATGAGAAAGAAATGAGAAGGAACTGACTTGGAGAAGTTTGGTGACTCACAACTGTAATCCTAGCACTGAAGAGGCAGAAGCAGGATTTCAAGTTTCAGGCTAACCTAGACAATTTAGTAATGGAGTAACAATAGTCAAAGTAGGATTAGGTGGGAGACGTGGCTCACTTGCCTGAGTGCTTGTCTGGACTACACAGAAAATTCAAGGGCAGCCTAGAATACGTGAGATCCTGTCTCAAAAATAAAATAAACTTCAGTGTGTGAAGATATGTAGCATTTTAACTTAAGTGCCTTACTTTTAACTTTTAAAATGTGTGTGTATGTGGAGGGAGGAGGACAGCCCTACTTATTGGTACTTAAAAATTCAAGTTCATTGTTTTTTAATCTGTTCCCCTTTACATTCTGATCTCAGGCCTGTAAATCACGCCCTTCTGCCTGCCAAGCCTGTCACCCACACTAGGTCTGACTCAGGCTGCTGGGCTAAATATCCTTTGTTGTGGCTAGTACAAACCAGACAGATAACCATTCCAGGCAGTCTCAGACCTCCTTACTTACTGAGTGAATTAGCACCGATAGCAGCTGAATAAAATAAACACATGCCATCATGTGATCCCGAGCACATACACAACTAAGTTGGGAACAAAAAAAAGTGGCTGGCTTACAATTCTGAGATGTGTTTGCCTTGAAAAGATAAATTAGGTTCTAGTTATCCCTATTTTATGCTCTTGGCTACTGGAATTCATTTTACAAGTGGTAATAACTAGCCCAAAGCAAAGTAGAAACGTAAGTTAGAGTTGTTGCAAGTTAGAAGAACATGTCTCCTACATAATAAAAACTTCAGGTGAAATCCCGTTTCGGTTCAAATGTAATGGCTAATACTTTTTCTAAAAAACTATGTTTAGTCAATTTTTCTTCTTCAGGTGACATTATTAAGAAGAAACAAAAACAGACATGCCTTTTTCTTTTTTTCCTCTCCTTCTCTTTTTGAGACAGGGTCTGATCATGGTAGCTCTGGTTGCCCTGGAACTTACTCGTAGATGATGCTGACCCTGAACTCACAGATATCCGCTGAGATAAAGGTGTACACCACGCATGGCACCCACTCTCTCCACCCCCTCTTTTTTCTCCTTTAAGGCAAGGCCCCAGGTCTCCGTACTTTGCTAAGTAAGCTGGCTGACCTCATGAGTAGCCCAAGCACATCCTCCTCCTGCCTCCAGAACACTCTACTTACAGTCACGTGCCACCACAATCAGCTTTATTTTTTTTTTAATCATGAAAATGATGGCAATGTAATTAAAGGGGTGTGCAGATCTCAGTGGGATCAAATCACATTCTGAGGAAAGTCCACCAGCTGTGTTGTACCTTTTCAGGCTCCGTCGTAAGTGTTCGGGTTTGTAACTGCAACTGTTCATGAGCTCTTGAACAGAGACTGCTCATTTCTGCAGCTTCCATGAAAGCAAGTGCTGGGGTACTTACAATTTCCCTTTATGACCCTAGCTAAGTAGAGGCTTCAAAATCTGAAACCAAGATCAGACACACATAAGAACAGGTTCCCTTGCTCCAACATTCACAGGATTGAGGTCATTTGTGTCAAAATTAGAATAGAACATTCTCTTGAAGCTCTGGACATTTCCTTACTCTTTTTTTTTCCCCTTCAGCATTAGTAGATTAAGGAAAAGCTGTGGCTTTGTTTTTTGTCCTACCTAAGAAATAATCTATTGTGCATTTTGCACCAGGAAGTCAAAAACGGATTAAAGGGACAAGCATTTGAAAGGGACAGCTCCCAGTTTCACCATGTAAACAACTGCAATG
>NC_022034.1:23377529-23384347 GCF_000317375.1 Microtus ochrogaster | reverse complement strand
AATAATAATTTAAAAAAGAACCTGTCTCAAAAGACCAAAACAAAATTTAAGAAAGAAAGAGTGTGATAAATTAGATTCCTCTATTCTTCTGACAAGTATAGAGGAAGAACTTTGAGTGACTTCCTAGTAAAATAGTCATGAATGCTTTTTCTTTTGTTTCCCCCCTCTTCAGACAAAGTCTGTGTAACCATGCCTGGCTTGGAGCTCACTATGTAGAGCAGGCTAGCTTTGAATTCTGCCGGCCTCTGCCTACTACATTAGGACTAACGGCTTGCACCACTACTCCCAGTCCAGAATCAAATATTCTTCTAAAAACAGATCTTTAAAGTAAATATCCTCTAGTTTCATTGTCGCTGATTTACTAGGCTATTTAGACAATGAGGAGACCGTACAAAATTCTGCCTACAGGTGTCTGGTCTCCAGCAGCTGCAGTTCGCTGTGCCACCTCCTACAGGGCCAGCAATGTGTTCTCAGGTACCCTCTTGCCCTTGGCCATGGAGAAAGAAGGTCTCAAATTCCTGTCATCTACTTGGCACCGCTCATCTCAGTGTCAGTAAAAAACAGGACCTGACTAGTCCAGATTTCAGTCCTCGTCAGAGTCAAAGATGATTCAACATCACTTATAAACCGATGAAAAATTCTTAACAACAGAAATTCCGTAGCTTTCTGGATGCCTTGGAAAAGGTTCCTGTTTTCCAGAATACCATTTCCTCCCTGTGTGGTAAAATAATATCTTCTGTGCTTAGTTACAAAGAAATATTATTTGAGACAGATTCAAACATTATTTTTGCTACTTGTATTTATGACTTTCCACCTGGCCAACTTCACCACACCGCTGTGCCAAGAACACCACCATGTGATGTCTGGAGAAGTACTTTGGTTGTATTTTATGTCTTTCGCTGGGACTTTGCTTAATCTGATGTCCTGACTCTGTGTTTCCAAGACTCATCCCTGCCTCCTGTCCACAATATCACCAGTCACAGCAAATCTCATTTTACAGCTACAGTCATGTGCCGCATGACATGTGGGGTCACGATGAGCCACACATGTGAGAGTGGCATCAAAAATTACAGTGCCTAATGATGGGATAAGGATCTTTGTGCCGTTGCCCTGTGGTCTTCACAGAGTGGTGAAATGCCCAGAAGATACAGTTCTCAGGACCTAGCTCTGTCATTAAAGAACACATGACTGTGTTTGTTTACAGTAGAAAGACAGGTCCCTAAGACAGAAGCAATACTATTCGGTCTTGGCCTTGCTCTCTTTGTTGTTTTTATCCAGTGCTCTCACAACCAACCACAAAGTTTCACTCAACTGTGGTTTATTGTGTCACATGGCACTTCGCCCTGGTCATCTTCAGAAGGTAGAAGATAATGGGGTAAAAGATATGGAAGCATTTTAAGAAGAAGAAGAAACCTGCATCCAAATGGAAGGCATACTTAATCATCTTTAAAGACTAACAGAAGTTAGGGCTTGGAGAAATGGCTCGGCAGCTAAGATCATTTGTTGCTATTGCATAGGATTCAGGTTAGATTCCCAGAACCCACATTATCATAGTTCATGACCATCCAATTCCCACTCAGGCCTCCACAAGTACTAGGCATGAGCATGGTGTGCATACATACTTGTAGATATTCATACATATACACTAAAAAACCACACACACATTTGAGTAATGTGTAAATTTGTTGGTGATTGCCTAGGTCAACTATTACAACCCCGTGTTGAAGTCTTAGATATATCCTTCAAAACAGAAAGGAACATGGGCAGTTTTGAAAGTCACATAGATAATGGGAGAAAGACACAGGATTGGTGTGTAACATTGTGTACATGGTTCACCTTAACCATATCTGAGAAAGTAAACTCAACAGAAAGGTAGTCAGTGATGAACAGAAGGAGAAACCCAGAGAAAGCAGCAATAGAAAAAAAAAAGATAGCTGGGTGTGGTCAAGCCTGTCTTTAACCTCAACACTCAAGGAGGCAGAGGCAGGAAGATATCAATGAGTTCAAGGTCAGTCTGGTCTACAGTGTTAGTTCTAGAAGGGCCAGGGTTATATTGAGAAACCATGTCTCGAAGAAAAGAGAAAAGAAAAAGAAAAGAGAAGACAAGCTAGGAGCGTAGCTCAGAGGTTAAGTGCTTTCCTGACAAATGCAAGACCTTGGATTTGATTCCTGGTGCTGTGAGATGCCAGAGAGAATTGGTGAAAAAGAGAAAGAAAGGGGGGGTAAGAAAAGTTCTGGCTTTCTAACATCCTGGCCTTCTCAAAAAAAAAGTCATTTATCTCCCTCTGTTTACATGTATACATACGTGTATTAATGTACAGACACATATATCGTGAAGAGGAACATTTGGTATATATGTCACCATCCATATAGACAGACCCAGCAGACAAGGTTCCCTAAATTCTTGTTATATTCAAAATTAAATTACCATAAACCTGGACATAAATTTCCATTCTTTGTGGTTCCTTTATTCATTCTGTTCATTTATTTTAATCAAGTCATTTGTAAGTGGGTGTAGCTGATTTTGTACTAAAAATAAATTATTTATTCAAAGATAATGTTTTAAATTTTTATTACATTTATGCCCACTATATATATTTCTCTTCTCGTGTGTGTGTGTGTGTGTGTGTGCGTACACTCACGCATGCACGCATGCACAAGTATATGCTCATGCATAGCGTGTGTGTGCAGGTCAGAGGGCAATTTGTAGAAATCAGCACTCTCCCTCCACAAAGAGGATCATGGGGATCAAATTCAGATGGTCTGGCCCAGCAGCAAGTGTCTTAATCCACTGAGCCACTTCACTGGTTCACATGTAATAATATCAGCTATACTCAGAAAATCATACAACTCTGTAACTGAAAAACTATTTTGGTGGCAGATGTGGGAAATGGAGACAAAAACGTGTATTTAGAAGTGGACATTGGAATCTACAAAAATCTTCAAAAAATGATCATCACATAAACCAAGGTTTGTGGAACTTTCATTGTTGCCAGGGTTATCTGTTTTATCATGCATCAATTTTATCAATTTTATGTTTAATTTTTTTTCTTTTTCTTTTCTGGTTTTTAAAGAAAAGATCCCATGCAGCCCAGGATGGACTCATACTTGCTTTGCAGCTGAAGGCTCATCATCTAAAGCCCTGGTCCTCCTGCTTCTAGCTCCCAAATGCTAGAATAGGCACAAACCATCATGCAGACCATGAGAGACTGCCTGTCTCTGTGTTCTCACCCGACAGTTTCTCTACACATACACAGCTCTAATATCTTATTCTCTCTGTGTTGGAATGGCAGTCCCATTGGATTAAGGCATGAACTTCGGACCTCACTTAAACCCAGTCCTCCCTATCTCTAAATACAGTCCTTAAGAAACTTTAATATAAGGTAGTTTGTGGACAATTTGCCCATAACAAGTTGCATATAAAACCGGGTTTAGGCAAGTATGGGGGGGCATACACTGCTAGTCCCAGCATTCCTTGGGAGGCAGAGACAGGCAGATAGATCTCTGTGAGTTTGATTCCAGCCTGGTCTACAGAATGTGTTCTGGGACAGCCAGGGCAACACAGAGAAATCCTGTCAAAAAAAAAAATGAAAACTAACAAACAAAAGAATCAGTGTTTGGGGTCTTGTTATCAATGGCCTGCTTCTAATTTCTTAAATTTATCCTCACGCGGAAGCACCCACAAATGATTAGAGGAGGAGGACACAGAGTTTGCCTTGCAGCATCAGTAGAAACATGGTGGCCATTCATTTCTCCCAAGCTGCACACAAGCTGTTCTCTCTAGAGAGAGAGCACATCTCTTCTCCTGCATACAGGTATATACTTCCCAAGAAACAAATACTTTGGACAAGACGGCGGTGCTTTTTGGAATGGGGAAAGGACCGTTGCTAAGGCGACAGGTGCTGGACCGGAGGATGCCTACAGGAGGTACTGCTGCCCACTGCAGGACAGGGCACCTGTCCTCTCTGCCTCTCTTCCCAGCATTCTCTGCATCCTCCTCTTGTTTCTTTACCACCTGAGTTTCTCCTCAATTTTCCATTTCTGTAAAGTGAACCCGGTTATAATTTTTGACATTACTAAACTGAGAGCATTAGGTGTAGGTGGGAAAGCAGGAAGGAAGTCAACTTCTTTAACAAAGTAATTTCTCTGAGGAGGAGCTGCTAAGGATATGCCAGTTTGATTTGTACTGTAATTGCATTATATTTAATTAACACCGAAACACAAAGTAGGGCTTCGACCGTCTCTGGAAATAGACATAGGTTGATTGACTGATAGTTTGTTCAGGAAAGCCAGCTTTTCCCTGCTCACGAAAACCAGACACGTTGTCATGGCATCTGATGCATCAGTTGTTTGGCAAAGTATTATGGAAAATTAAACTGCGTAATTTTAAAATTAAAAAAAAATCATTTAAAATGAAGGTATACTATGCATACCTTCCTCATTGTTTGATTATATTTTATTATTTTAAATCTCTTATAACATTTTCTTGTGTGTGCCTGAATACTTACTACAGAGTGCATGCAGAGGTCAGAGGACAGCTGTGGGAGTCAGTTCTCTGCTTCTAGCACGGACATACCAGGGACCAAGCTCAGATTGTCACGTTTGGTCCCCAAGTAGCTTTACCTGTTGGCCATCGCCATAGCGCTACAGTTTCCTATTACGTAGCATCTGGAAGTTATTACTTCTATTATCACTTGTTACTATGCCTTTTCCCCCATGGGTTATTTGAACCCAATCCAGGCAAGAGAATGGGTATGAGCCTACAATCCCAGCATTCATAGGGTGGAGGTAGGATGAACAAGAGTTAGAAGCCCATCCTCAGAAATATAGCCTGTTTAAGCTCAAGGCTAGGCTGGGCTACGTGAAGCCCTGTCTCAAGGGAGAAAAGAAAATAATGGGTGCACCATGGGAATCAGTCAATACTGCAGACAGCATTTTCTCCAGAGAGAGGGCTGCCTAAGAAATATGTCACATGATCCGTCTCAACACTGCCCACTGCCTTCCAGCTAATTAAGGATATAGCTCTTGGAGTGTTTTTTTTGGAGGGGGGGGCTGTTCATTTCTTTTTTGTAGATTTTGTTTTGGCTTGGAAGGTCAGGGTGTCACTACGTAGCCCATTCTAACTTGGGACTTTCAATTCTCCTTGCCTCAACTTTCCCAAGGCTGCAATGAAAGATATGTGCTACCATAGTCACAAGAATTTTTGCCTGAATCAATCTATGTTGATAATTCAATTGTTGCAGGAGAATTGCTAGCTAGATTCCTTGCAAACTGTCTTGGCTCAGACGTTGATCTATAGGTGCTTTGCTTCAATTCTGAATACTGAACTCAGATCTCATACATGGTTAGCTGCCACTCCACCAACACACTACAATCATAACCCTATCTATAAAATAGAACAATCAGAAAAACGTCTAGAAGTCATGCTGAAAGGTCTAAGATGGTCATACACCGTAGAGGTCAGCTGAGAGATTTGTCTTCTTTAGACCGTCCTGCCTTTCAATGGACTTTAAAAAGAGTTTCAGTTGTTTTTCTTTATTATTTTATGGGTACGAATGTTCATGTACATGTATGTCTGTGTACCATGTTCATGTCTGGTACCCACAGAGGCAGAAAGAGGATGTGGGATTCCCTGGATCTGGAGTTATAGACTGTTGTCTATAACAGCCACCATGTGGGTGCCCTCTGTAAGAGCAGCAAGCGCTCTGAACCACTGAGCCATCTCTCCAACCCCTGCCATTGGCTTTATTAAACACTTTGTCCTCTAAAAGTATGCAGAGTATTAAAACTTGATATTGTCTTGCTGATGTTTTATGTCCTTTAACCATTACATAAGTTCTATGATTTCTTACAAGACACAAACTAGCTTTCAAATAACCTACCAGCTTGACTCTGTAAACAGGTGTCTCATTGATGTAATAGAATTCAGTGTAGTGGACACTGCAAAATACACCATACGTTAACTCCGGTTCTACCACCTTTGTTGAGTATTTCTGAAAGTCCATAAAATGTGATGCGCAACAAACTTTAGACTCTACCTTAGATACTAGTATTTCATGTTCCAAGTTAGTAATAATTTGTGTTCAAATTCTATGCTCATAAAGTGCTTTTCAAAAGCCCAGAAATCTCTTTTTCCGGTCATGGCTTGAATATTGACCTCACCATCCTGGTATTTGGTGTTGCGGCTTCCACAGATGGGACTCAAAATGAAAGCAGCCTAGCTGTGACACTGTATTGGGCCGGGAGGAGAATATGCTCCCTCCCTCCATCCCCTCCTCCCCAAAAGAGGAAGATAAGTAAAGTCCAGCAGAAAAAAAAAAAAAGTATACCTCATCAGTTTTCTGCAAAGAAGTGTCTCATAAAACCTCAGTTTGGAATTGGTTTTGGATTCCTTGAGTTTCGCTTGAGGTTTAGGGTTCAGCTTTCACTGACCTCTAGTTCCCTCGGCCTGGCGTCTCGCTTTCGCTGCAGTTCCAGCAAACCTAATCACAATGAGGCAAACCTTGGAAAACTCGCAACACACCTGGGCTGGCTTTAGCTGTGAGGCTTCCAGGCTTTGCTGCCTGAGCCTGTGGCACCGCCCAGATCAGTTTGCTTGGGACGCTGGCTGGGCTGTGTGCATGCAGGAGCGTTGGCACCCGTCACAAGCACACAGCTACGCCACTCAACCGGTGTAGAACTAACTGTGTCAACTGAGGTGAACGCCACGTGTACCAATCCGGGAAAACTGAGCACGGGGAAAGTGGAGCTACTGCAGAAGTTCCACCATCTTTTTTTTTTTTTTTTTTTTTTTTTTTTTTTTTTTTAGGGGGGAAAAA
>NC_022034.1:23364110-23376641 GCF_000317375.1 Microtus ochrogaster | reverse complement strand
CATAGAACCTTCATCTGGGGATGGATGGCGTTAGAGACATAGACCCACACTGGAGCACTGGACTGAGCTCTCAAGGTCCCAATGAGGAGCAGAAGGAAGTTCCACCATCTTACGCATACCTAAAAGAAGGGACCTGGCCGCAAGGAACAGGTCCCTGTGCAGTGCGGAGAAAAAGAGAGAATGCTGGAATAGTCATTACAAAAAAACTGCCGAGGTAGCTGTTTGTATTGGGCTGCCTGGTTCGCGTGGAAACTTCCCCAGCTGTGGCCATTTGTCTGAATCAACAGCAGCCCTGTTTGTTTTGTTTGGTTTGGGGTTCTGACAAATCACAGAATCCTACTCTGTCCTCTCCTGTGGGAAGAAAAGAGGATGTGATCCTATAGCTGCCGCATCCTGTGTTTTTATATTTCCCCTGCATTCTCCTGAGCTGGGAAGAGAAAGCCTTGGCCCTTCAACAGCCTGTTGGGAGACAGGCTTGGCCTGAGCACTGTCTGTTAGAGCCCTGGATGGGCTGAGGGGACTGTGTGGAAACCTGGATCTGGTCCTCACCCCCGTGCCCAGGCTGCTTTCCCAGTTTCCACAGCTGCTTATCCCAGCTGTTGCTGAGCTTGCATCACCCTACCGCCTTCATACTTGCCCAGAGGACTTTCTACTGCAGAAGACAAGGTCGAGTCAGAAAGAGAGATACACAGTTAGTTGCCTCTCCTCCCGGCCTAAAACAAAGATACAAAGTAGAATCGGTCCGGGAAGAACAGAGAGGACGAGAGGACGTTATTTGTAGTCTTTTAAATGTGAGGAAGATTGGGTATGGTTTTAGGCAAAATTAAGAGTATTCCTAGTGCTTGACTCTTGGTCCATCGACACACATACACACACACACACACACACACACACACACACACACACACACACACAAAGATAACAAACTTCAGATAGCGACTCATCCTCCAGACAGCCTCAGTATGAGGCCCAGGTGGGACTCAAATCCATAGCCCTTCTGCAGCAGTTTCCCAAATACGAGGATTACAATGCCTGGCTCTGAGTTGTTTTTTTTTTGTTTGTTTGTTTGTTTGTTTTTTGTTTGTTTGTTTTTAAGAGAAGACTTTGCGAAGAGGAGAAAACTGATTGGAAGAGACTTGATATGATAGTGTGAGATTCAATAATTCTCATTGAGATCTAGCAGAAGAAAGAGAAGGTTTCTGGCTTTCCACTTATCATTATATTATTATTATTATTATTTAAACACCAGTTCTCATGTAGTCCAAGCTGGCCTTGAACTCATTATGTAGGTGAAAATGGCCTTGAACTCAAGATTCTCCTACTTCTTCCTCCAGAAGGCTAAGATTTCAGGTGCCCTCTTGCCCAGCTTCTGCTTCTTATTTCTATTTTTGGACCTTTATTTCTCACCAATATAGTGATGGGCCATGAGGCGACTCACTGGAAGATATGCCAAGTTTCAGGCCACTGTGTCCTGGGAACATGGCATTCCTTGGAAATGGGGTCCTTGTAGTTGTAATTGAGCAGGAGAAATTTAGATAAAATCCTTCTTGATTACCCAGACAGGGGACAAAAGCACCATGGGAAAAGAGAGGCAAAAGTTAGAGCAGGGCAGTCACAAACCAAGGCACAGCTGGGAAAGTCAGAGTCAAAAAAAGGGGTAAGGAGCTATCCTAGAGTCTCCAGAGAATGGAGTCCAACCAGCACCTCAATTTCAGACTTCTGACCCCAAGACCTCTGAGTCAACAAACTGCTACTGCTTTAAGGCACCAAATCTGTCCATTTGTTCCAGTAGCCTCAGGAAATTAGTGTAATTAACTAAGCTCTCTATTAGCTCCTGTTTCCACAGCCATGGCTACTTCTTGAGTATTTAATCTGCAAATAAATTGGCACAAAACTGAGAAAAGAAATCTGTCGTACACAGCATTGCAAACTAAGAGGATTTCACACACGTGCTCAGAAGTGCAGGAAAGCACTATGGCATTCTATGTGTGTGCACCACAAGAACCTTTCCACAGCTTCCTGGGATGGTTGCAAAACTGTTCAAAGGAAAGACCTGAAGGTGGGAAGATGGGTGCTGGACCAGTGGGTTCAAATGGGGGATGGGGAGAATTCTTGGAAAAAACTAGTAACATAAACAGACCCATGGAGGTACAAAGTCTTGTAGCTGCTGTGGAGACTGGATGCTTTGAAGTGTTCCTGATAAGATTCCAAAGTCGGTCTGCCAAGGAAACATGCCAAGGCCAGATGACAAAGGGTCCCAGTCACCGAGGTATCTGGCGTGGAATGCATTCTCTGGTGACTGGGGTTTTGAGCAAGGTGTTATCATGTTCCCATCTGGACCTCAGAAAGATCGCCGTGGAAGAGGCAGCAGGCTGCCCTGGAGACTTAATACTAAGGCAGGGAGACTCCTTAGGAGCATTCTGAGGAGGACAGGGGGTCAGAATGGGGGGAGGCTGAGAAGCTAAACTAACACAGCTCTGAGGCAGGAACAGAGGAACTAGAAGAGAGTCCGAGTTAGAGAATCGGGAAGCAAAGAGTGCAAATTCTCTTACAGTAATGAGAGATGAGAACATCAAGGAGAGCCCCTACCAGCTGTGTGGTACACGCCTGTAACCCCAGCCGTTGTGAGGCTGAGGAGAAGAAACTTCAGGGGCTCGGGGCTAGCCTTGGCTACATGACTAGTAGTGAGCTTGAGGTCAGCCTTGGCTAAATGAGGTGAGGACGTGATGGCAAGTGGGCAGAAGTCAAGCAAGGTGCAGCCTGGGGACTGATGACAGTCAGAAGTTGGAGGAGGCGGTCCCCACTGGCAGTGTGATTTACTGGGAGGTCAGCTAACATCCACCACACAGTACATGGCTTGGTAGGTCATAGACCTGCAGCTGTCACCATGTGTTCACAGGTTCCCATATCATCTTGGTGATTTGAAACAGCCTGGGATCCTAGCCCACTCACTCAGACATGCTAGTACAGAGTTCTCACTTGTCCCCCGTGTCGTCGTCATCACCCTCCCTCCACAGCTCTGTTTTTCTGTCTCTGTCTCTCTCATTTTATTAACTTTGTTCCTGCTTTGTTTTGTTGTTGTTGTTGTTGCTTTGTTTTTTTCTGTTTTGCAATGGGTTCTCATGTAGCCTAGGCAGACCTTGCCCTCTCTGTGTAACCAAGGATGACCTAGAATTTCTGATTCTCCTGCCCACACCACCCTAGTGCTGAGATTACTGATGAGCACCATTCTCTCTGTTTTCTGTGCTGGGTCTAGCACCTGGGGCTTCGTGTATGCTAGGCAAAGCAAACTCTGTACCAACCGAGCTCCAGCCCCAGTCCAAGTCTGCGTTTGAACCACTTCTGATGAGTTGCCTTGCTGAGGTCTGGGAACTGCTTCCCATACTGGGCAGAACCTTCTACTGAAAATGTGATCACCGACTGTCAGCGTGGGCACCACTGGGGAGCTCGTTACAGACACAGAGTTTGAAACTCCACACCTGCCCCACTGAATGGTGGCCTGGATTTTAACAAGCTCCCCAGTGACTGTGTGCACACCGAAGCTTAAGAAGCCTTGTTGAAGGCTTTAAAACTCGGTGGCTTCCCTGTCTAACATCAAAGATTACCTAACATATAAGTCCAAGAGACTGCGAATTCAAGGAATAGGAGACAGTTCTGTTCACACCAGAATTCCCTCATTCACAGTGGAGCAATGAGATAATGAAGACCGGTCTGGTGGAACAGGTCTGTTACACCAGCTACTGGGGGACACGAAGGGCTAAGGTGGGAAGATCGTAGTTCAAGGCCTGTTTGGGCAACTTAGTGAAATATGTCTCAAATATTGTTTTAAGCGAACACAGTACTGGGGATATAGCACAGTGGTAGGGTGCTCGCCTGACACGTACAAGGCCCTGGCCTCAATCTCCCATACCACAAATAATGATAATAAATAGCAAATAAACTGTAGCTTAAAAGGGACCAGATGTGATCAAAGTAATGTGGATGCCTTCTATTTATTTGGTATTCAATTCTAAGTTATAGAAAAACATTTTTTTCTTCCTTAAAAAGCCAGCAAACTGACTGGAGTTTATTATATTGTTCTGGTGGGAAATACTGTGGAGTCATTAGAAGTTTATTCAAAACAGCTTCTTGGTATCCATGCCAGAGACTGCATATAGGAACAGATAAATCTTTATATAACTGAACAGAGAACTAGCTATGCCAGGAAACCGGTAATATTAATATGTGGGCAAGTTATTATATATAAAATATGACCAATAAAAGGAATCTAAGAGCAATTTTTGTGTGTGTGTGGATATAGTTTAGCTCAAATGTTCCCAGACCAGCAGTGCTGACACCATCAATGAGTTTGTAGGGAATGAAAATTATTGAGTTTTGCTCTGCCCATTTGGATCAAAAGTCATTGGGAATGGGATGCAGGAAGCTGTTCAGTAAGTGTCCCAGTGAGTCTGAAGCTGGGACAAGCGGAGGGAGGGGGCTTCCCTTAGGCACAAGAGAGACTGTCTATCAAACTCTTCCTGTATCCCTCTTCTTTACCCAAAAGGCATCTTCTCCATTTGGGTTCCCTTTTATCTTTCCTCCCCTCTCAAGTTTCTTTCTTCTCTCCTTCCTCTTTTCCCTTCCTCTATCTACCTTTGTCTTTCTGTTCTACATTTTCACTTCCTATTTCTTCCCTCGTTCACTTTGACTTCGAATTGCTCCATTCTCAAAGACACGTCTAAGTCCCGCACTTCTGCTCCAGAATTTGCTAGCTAAGCAAGTCCGTGAGATGCCGAGGCTCAGCCTTACTTAAGAAACGAAACAGAACCCCAGCAGCTTTGAGCAGGAAACCACGCAGCTTGCAAAATGAGAAGCATAGAACCCATCATTGTGCTCCTCTGGGCTATTAATGTAACTTTGATCACCCAGGGTACTCATGACCATACCCTGACCATCATGTGTTCTTTACCCACAGTATGTCTGCTGACTTTAGAAAGTATGATGACTTCCAGGCTACAGGCAATTTGCTGAACATGTGGGTCCTGAATTAAAATTAAGTGTTTGTGACTTTGTATAGGAGTTGGCTAATAACCACAGTAGCAGCAAATGCTAGTCATACCAAGGAGCAAAACAGTGCTCGTCTGTTTAACAGAGATAATTTGCCTTTATTATAGCAATATTGATTACATATAGTTATTTAACATTGAATATGGTCCAGACCCTTTTGTGTGATCTTTCTAGTTATTAAGACATGTAAAGCTCTCTACCCAGCTATGAATTAAGTGTTATCAGCATCCCCGTTGTACAGAGAGGAAATGGAAGCATGGAGCAGTTAATTGCTCAAGGTGACCAGCTTGAAAGTAATGGAGATGGGACTGTCATGTTGAAAAGCTAGCTTCAGGGTGCAAGAGAGCAACCATCATATCACACAGTTTCTGAAGAGAAAAAGAGTTGAACATGCCAAGGCTCGTCTGGATGCTGTCTTTACACCAAGAGGCCCCATCATTAAATACTTACATATCCTATGCTTGCAGGAGGAACTTTTATTTTCACCTCAGAGCCAGAATTGTTAATTATATTCAGTGTCATGGGCAACTAGCTGTGTGACTGTGGGAAAAGTCAGGCTTAATCTCAATAGGTCAGAATTTCTCAGAGGTTGCCAGGGGGCTGGAGATATGGCTCCTTGGTTAAGCTCTTGCAGAAGACCCAGGTTCAGTTCTCAACACCCACATCAGGTGACTCACAACTGCTTTTAACTCCAGTTATAGAAGATCCTATGACCTCTTCTGACCTCCATGCACACCCACACACAGGTGCCCATAAACTCAGAAAGACACACACACATACACACACACACACGCACACGCGCGCACACACGCACACACACAATAAAAACCATGTAAAGAGTGAGAGACCTCATTAGATTGTGTTAGACTCACCTAGACCCAGTGTCCTATGAATTCTATGAGTGGAACGAGTTGCAGGAAATAACCGGCTTTAGTGTAAGGGTGTGCAATCCTCAGACTTCCAATTATTCCTTTACCTGTAATATACAATAATCTAATCTGGCACACGTTTTTGTCACGAAGGCAGAACAGGGATTTGCTATGCTGTATATGTGAACCATATAAATAGAAATAAATAAACCAAAGCAATCAGCTCAATATAATAAAGCCTGGAAGTAGGAACTGTTGGGGATTTCCTAACACTGCTGTGATAAATTATCAAAAATTTAGTAATCTAAAACAACATTTCACAAATGTATTATTTTTCAGGTCTGGAGGCCAGAAATCTAAAATATGTCTGCATAGGGCTAAGAACAAGTACCAGCAGGTTATACTTTCCAGGGCAAATCTGTTTCCTTGTCTTATCCAACTTCAGCAAGCGTATTTGCCTGAATCGGTGGCATGTCTCCCATCTTCAAAGCCAGGAATGCAAGCTAAGTCTCTCTCCCATCACCTAACTCTAACTTTGGCCCTCCCTTCTCCCTTTGTAACCACCCCTGTGTTTACACAGGGTTACATTAGGTTACATTAGAGGTTACATTAGGGTAACCTCTCCTCTAGATCCTTAACTGAGCCATATCTGTGCAGTCCCTCTGCCCTGGAAGATAAGACAGTCACAGGTTTAAGGAATGAGAGCACTGGCATCTTTAGGGGGACATGATGCTCACTGTCCTGGGGGCGGTAGTGAAATATTCAGGCAGCCTTCTGAGCTGGCTAGTTTTATGTCAGCATGACACAAGCTAGAGTCATCTGAGAAAAGGGAATCTCGGTTGAGAAAATGCCTCCATATGATCAGGCTTTAGGCAAGAATGTAAACCATTTTTAAAGTTATTGATTGATACAGAAAGGCCCAGGCCACTGTAGGAGGAGCCAACCTGGGCTGGCGGTTCTGGGTGCTATAAGGAAGCAGGCTACACAAGCCAGTAAGCAGCACTCCTCCAGGGCTTCTACATTACCTCCTGCCTCCAGGTTCTCTCCCAGTTTGAATTCCTGCCTTGTGGACTGTGGTTCATGATATGCAAGCCAAATAAATCCTTTCCTCCCCCAAGTTGCTTTTGGCCATGGTATTTCAACAGAACAAAAGTAACCCCAAAACACCTTGTTGTTCATATACTTAAGAACAAAACAGGCTCAGCTGGGTGTCTCACACTTGTCATCTCAACACACGAGGCTGAAGCAGAGAGATATTTGCCATATCTCTCTTTGATTACAGCCTGAACTGTATAGGGAGACTCCGTCTCAAAAAACATCACTAGCACCATTAACCAAGGCAAAACAGTATTTATATAAAAAGAAGGAAATGTAGCAAGAGCTCTTTCAGTTTGGTGGATGAAATTCACAATTAAGAAGTAAAGTTCATTGGTTCATTTATTGAAGACTGTCTAGAGTTAATACTTGTCTTGGCCACTGTTCTATTGCTGTGAGGTGACCACAGCAACTCTTATAAAAGAAACCATTTAATTGGGGCTTTCTTAAAGTGTCAGAGGTTTTTAGTCCATTTTTATCATGGCGGGGAGGGAGTATAGCAACGCACAGGCAGACATCGTGCTGGAGATGTTCTTGAAAGTTCTGCATATAGATTATGCAGGCAGCAGGAAGAGAGAGGGACACTGAGCCTGGCTTGGACTTTTGACATCCCAAAGCCCTTCCCCAGTGACACACTTCCTCCAACAAGACCACACCTCCTAGCCTTTCTGAGCTAGTGGCACTTCCTGGGGACTAAGCGTGTAAATATATGAGCCTACGGGGGCTGTTCCTATTCACACCACTATGTTACTTTAAGAAGAATGATAGAGCTTCCAAATGCCACACAGGTGACCTAGAGAAGCCAAGGCCCAGATGATGTACTAAATGACCTAGTGCATCCTGATGCCCTCCCCCCATTGATGCCAGTCCTGACCTAGCTGATCCTGACCCCCCTGCTTGATGCCAGTCCTGACGTAGCTGATCCTAGCCTCCACTTAATGCCAGTCCTGACGTAGCTGATCCTAACCCCCCTGCTTCATGCTAGTCCTGATCTAGCTGATCCTGACACCCTCCCCCTTGTTGATGCCAGTCCTGACCTAGCTGATCCTGATCCCCCTGCTTGATGCCAATCCTGACCTAGCTGATCCTGACCCTCCCTTGATGCCAGTCCTGACCTAGCTGATCCTAACCCCCCACTTAATGCCAGTCCTGATCTAGCTGATCCTGACACCCCTCCCCCCTCGCTTGATGCCAGTCCTGATGTCTCCCATCTCTACTCTATTACACTGCTTCTACTTTCTCTCTTTCCCAATCATTTCTGAGATGCTTTGTGAAAGTTCTTAGCTTAATGCACAACAAGAGTCTTTGATACACATCTTCAGGCATGGCAAACCGTATGGATACTCTCCATAACCAATGCTAATACCAGAACAGCCCCTGACTGCCCCCTCTTTTTCAACAATGCCCAGGGAAGGACACAATACTAAGGGAAGAAAAATGCCTGGGACTTTGGACCAACACATGAGGACAAAATGTAGGAAGAAGAGTCGCTGTGGCAAAAATGCAGGGAAGGCACAGATGAAAATCATTGACAATGTTCTGTAAATCCCACATCTTACCCCTAAAATATGGCAGACACGGTGTTTATAACTTCATAGACTGTTTACAAAGCCAACATTATACCAAAGGCCAAGGTATGTCACTCCAAAGTGAGCTGACTTCTTGTACTGTGTTTCAGGCTTTCAAGGTCAAGACTTTGTTAAGAAAAAGAAAGCTGTAACTTCTCCAAGACCCAGAGTGAAGAGAGAGCAGCTCTAACCCCACCTGAAGAAACAGAAGTAACATCTCCCTGGCCTGACATACTCTTATCAGAAACTCCTGCCACTGGGAAATCACAGTAACAAAAGTTAAACAGTTGATGACGACTTTGGTGAATCCTAGGAAAACATTTGTTGAAAGATAAACTCCATTCCTCTTTTTCTGCTTTTAAATTTCCTCCCCGCAACAGAGAGAGAAATGTTCTTAAACAAACCTGTTGTGGAGGACCTGCAGAACCCTACAGTGAAAACCCAAAGGATAAAACTCCAGTCCCAAAGAGTTTAATCTATTCTTAATGTGTCTCTCATGAGAACTAACAGGCAAGGAGCTGTGGACCTCTCTTTTAAACCTATAACAATATAAAAACACGTAAGCACATGGGGGAAATGCAGAAAGCAGAAGAGATACAATCTAAAAAAAACTATAGGGAGGAAGGGAGGGCAGGAGGGAGGGCAGGAGAGGGCATTCTTAACATAAACAAACTGTGGAAAGTCCACACTGTAGGAAAAAACAGCCGGGCATGGTGATGCATGTCTAATCCCAGCTGTAGAGAAGTTAAAGCAAGAAAATGGCCCATGTGGAAGAACCTGGGCTACACAGTGACAGCCTGTCTCAGAGATAAATAAAACAAAATAAAATAGACAAGGCGGGTGATGACTGTTTGCCTAGAGACTCAGAAACTGCTGAAGGGGGAAGCCCTGTTCGGAAGTTGACAACCACTACACACGGCCCTGGTGGAAAGTCAGAAAGATGTCTCAGAAACAAAGAGAAATACATGCTGTTCTATTATTGTCCATATTCAAGCAACTTATGTGGCTCTGTTAGAAAGACTGGGACTCTGTCAGTGATAGACACACGAAAGCTCAGCAGAATGGAGAAGAGGAGAGCTTGGATAAGGAAGGAAATGAAACCCTGGTGCACTCTACACTCCCCCAGAGCCGATTTACCGCACGTAACATTGATGCTGACAAACAAATAGGATTGTGTGGGAGGAGGGAGGATGTTTAAGGACATTATGAAAATGCTAGATGATTTTGTAAGACATGAGAGGAATAGAAAATAAAGTAAATGGAGAAAACTGCAATATAGACATAATATCAGAAATACAAAAATAAGTCTGATTAAAAGTAAGTATTATTAGAAATAAAGATTTGAAAACATTTGCCTTAAATCACAAAAAAGATTGAGAAAGTTGGAAGACACTGTTTTTGTAATATTCTGTGACTCAAAATTATGTTCATATATTCATTTGATAAAAATTGATATTGAATTTTTTTACTATTTGGGGGCAAGATAGAATCTCTCTATGTAGCCCAGGCTGGTCTGAAACTGATGATCCCTCCTGCCTGTTTTTCAAGTGCTGAGACTAGAGATGTGTACTGTGACAGATAAGGTTGGAGTTTTTAAAAGACTAATCTGAATTAGGTATGGTGGCACCTGCCAGTGAATTCAGCATTTGAAACGATGAGGAGTTCAAGGTCATCCATGGCTACTTAGTGAGTTTGAAGCCAGCATGGGATACACAAATCTCTTCTTTAATCTAATATAAAAATGTCCTTGACTTATTTTTAAAGATAAAGCTGGGGACAGTAATCTGGCTCAGTAGGTAGTGGTGTTTGCCTCACCAAGCCTGATCCCCCAAGTTCCCTCCTCAGGACCTGTATAGAAAGAGAAAGACAACTCCTATAGGTTGTTCTCCAACCTCTGCTTATGTGTCATGGCAAGTACACACAGACACACATACAAGATCAATAAATAGTCTATTTAAATGAAAGTAGGTGTTTATAAAGGATGTAAAGGAGAACACATTGCTGAATGTAGTACCTCTTGCCTAATATCCCAGCACTCAGAAAGCTGAAGGTTGCCCTGAGCCAGAACCTTAGAGTGAGTTCTTTTAAAAACTCTGGTCAATACTAAGCCAGGTGTGCTGGAACATGTATGTAATCTTAGACATTTGAGAAGTGGAGGTACCTTCATGAACTATAGAGTGTTCATACGTCATTATTATATAACATACAGTATGCTTTTTAAAAGATTTATTATCTTTATTTTATGTGTCTGAGCATTGCCTGGATGTATATATGTGTACCGTATGCATGTCTGGTGCTCAGAAATACCAGAAAAGGGCATTAGATTCCCTGGACATTTCATTAAAGATAGTTGTGAGCCTTATCGTCACCATGTAGGTGCTAGGAACCAAACCCAGGTCCTCTGTAAGAGCAGCACCCATGTTCCTATTTGAGACAGCATCTCACTATGTAACTCTAACCAACCTGGAACATGCTATGTAGAACAGGCTGGACTCAATCTCAAAGATATCTGCCTGCCCTGAGTACAGGAATTAAAGGTTTACCCCTACACACCCAGCTCTAGGGTATATCTTTCACGTTTAAAAATGTTTTCATTCATTTTAAGACTAGTTACTTTTATTTCTCATGTATTATGAATGTTTTGCCTGCACATAGGAATGTGCATCGTGTGTCTGCTTGTGCCCACTCAGCCCAGAAAGGGCACCAGATCCTCTAAATCCAGAGTTCCAGATGGCCATGGTAGCTGCTGGGAACTAAACCTGGGTCCTCTGGAAAAACATCAAGCACTCTTAATCAACTAGCATCCTCCACAGCCCTAACTTCAAACATTTTAATTACCCTTGAAATGGTTCAACTGATGTTTTTTAAATCGGTACACCTCATTTCTTCCAGTGTTTTGCATTACTGTGCAGGGGTTTGAATCTGCATTGGACTTCGTTTTCCCTCTGTAGGAACAGTTGCCATTAGCATCCTATGAGGAAAGTTTGAATTCTTTCAGCTTTTAATGTAAAAAAAAAAAAGCAAAACAGTATAAAAATAGGTAACATTGAGAAATAGGAAGAAATAGGGGGAAAAAAGGAAAGCTCAACTTATTAAAAGATCTCCACACACTATGCAACAAGCACCATAGGAGCCGTGATACGGAACAGAAAAGTTTGAACATGAGCAGTGGCTAGACCTCTTCATCTCCAATCTGTCAAGCAGAGAAGACAAGCACTGAATGGTAGAAGAACTAGAATAAAAAAAAAAAAAGCCCAGACTTCCATAATAAAATCACCTATTGAAAAATTATTAAACCTGTCAACTATGGGAAGAAAGTACAGAGTTATAGGCAAAACCAATCTAATTTCTAAGTTTCAGCAACAGAATAGTAGATGGGAAAGGTCTCTTTTTTTTTGTTTGTTTCATTGGTTGTTTTTTCTGAGACAACCTTTCTCTTTGGAATTCTGACTGTCCTAGAACTCACTCTATAGACCAGGCTGGTGTCAAACTCAGAAATTTACCTGCTTCTGCCTCCTGGGTGCTGGGATTAAAGTCATGGGCTACCACCTCCCAGAAGGAAAAAAAATGTCATTTTTCTTTTAAAACACCAGTAAATTCCTAATTTTCTGAGAAATCCCCATACTGATATCCAAAGGAGTTGTAACAATTTGCACTCCCACCAGCAATGCAGGAGTGGTTTTTTTTTAACCCCATAACCTCTCCAGTATAAGTTGTCATCAGTGGTTTTGATGTTAGCCATTCTTACAGGTGTAAGATGGAATCTCAGGGTTGTTTTGATACTTCATCATGACCCAGTAATACCACTTTTGGATATATACCCAAAGAATGCTCAATTGTACCACAAGGACATATGCTCAACTATGTCCATAACAGCATTATTTGTCATAGCCAGAACAAGGAAACAACCTAAATACTCCTTGACCAAAGAATGGATAAGGAAAATGTGGTAC